>NC_057828.1:25643234-25943234 GCF_910594005.1 Cervus elaphus | reverse complement strand
TGGTGTTGCTGGGGCATCATAGCAGTGGGAGTGCCTTCACCTGGCATCAGCAGGGGCCGCATCTTCCAGGCGTATTGACAGCTGAGCTGTCAGCTTCATCCCTGGTTATAAGAAAGATCACCAATGGCAAGAAAATTGCAGTAGCCATGGTATAACCAGAAGGGTCATATTTCATCGATTAATCCATCCCTGTCCTTTCATTTGGGGGCCAGTCTTCCCTCAGAGAGCACACTTTCTGTTTCTCCGTGGTGAATTTCCTGGGACAGTCTTCATGGGAAGTCTCTCCCTGGGTGAGGAAATCTATTTCATCCTCAGGTTTAGTATCTAGAGGGATTCCCTAGTAGCTCAGATAGTAAAGTATCTGCCTGCAATGCGGGAGACCCAAGTTCAATCCCTGGGTCGGGAAGGTCCCCTGGAGAAGGCGACCCACTCCAATATTCTTGCCTGGAAAATTCCATGGACAGAGAAGCCTGGAAGGTTACAGTCCATGGTGTTGTAAAGAGTTGGACACAACTAAGCAACTAGCACACACACTTAGTATCTAGAAGCCCACTTGTCCACAGACAAAAGGTTCAGTCTCCAATATAAGCTTAATTGGGGATTTTTTTAAAGTTATAACTTTGAATGTAAATGCTGGCTCTTTTGTCTTATTTCTGGGTTGGCTCAGAATTCTGGAAAGAGAAATACTATTTGTTGAACTTCTTAAATACTCACAGGAACCATCATCATGAACATCATCATCACACTATGTTCTCAGGGCTTGTATATTATTTGTCCCTAATGGACATATAAAAGTTCACATGAGGAAGGAATGCATGAGAAAATATGTGTAACACTCACCCTGCGAAAACACCAGAAATATCTGACCGGAATTGAAAGGGTGCATAATGGGAAGAAGGCACATCTAGAGAAAAACTGTTTGATTGTTACAGTGACTCAATTTTTTTCCCTAAGGCTGGTATACCCCAGCAAGCAAAGTTTGCTCATTCAGTGATTTATACTTTCAAGAAACACCTTTTGGGCACTTAACATGTACCAGGCACTCAGGAAAAGAATCCCCACCTTTAGGCAGTCATACTCTCATTAGGTAGGCAGACCTGGGTGTGAGTAACTGGGATTTAATATGCAAATGATTTACTAACAACAGAAACCAATTACTATAGAGCATCAAGGTGGTGACAATGAGTTCTGACTGTCAAGAAAGTTAGGAAAGTTTCAAAAGACAAAGAACCAAAGGATATCAGCTGAAGTTTATGGGTTTACAGTATGGAAAAGACAGGTAGGTTTGAAACATTGAACAAACCATCAGTGAAGTGTCAGCTCTTCTGGAAGCTAGCAGATGGAAAAGACCCCATTCAAATGAACTGATGATTCCTTCATCCAGAGTATTAGCTGAGGGACTACTATATGTAAAGAGCTGCCCTGGGTCTGCGCAGATGCAAGCATGGCAGAAAAAGGACCAAGAGTTATACGTGGAGTTATATGTGAAGGGGAGTCATAGAACTTCTCTGGTTTCAGCACAGAGCTCTCACACCCAGACTCTGTGCTTGGCAGAAGCTTCCTTCCAACAGAGTCCTGTTTCATAATAACTATGAAAGTGAAAGTGTTAGTCACTCAGTCATGTCCGACTCTTTGCAAACCCATGGACTGTAGTCCAACAGGCTCCTCTGTCCACGGAATTCTTCAGGCAAGAATACTGCAGTGGGTAGCCATTCGGAATATAACCTTTAAAAATTATGAATCACTATATCATACCCCTGTAACTTATATAGTATTACTGTACATCAACTATACCTTAATTAAAAATATAAACAAATAAAGCGATTATATTTCTGAGGAGAGAAGCTACCTTCTACGGGCTGGGGGTTGCCTATTTTTCTAAAGGGAATGGAAATTTCCAGAACCCAGCATATGGAAATGGGAAGATTCAGGGCCAGAAAGAAAAGACTCAGAAGGCAGAGAACTGTTGCCCTTTGATGGATTTGGGGACCATGGAGCAATGGCTCAGCATGGGGGACTCAGAGAGAGTCCATGTTACACCATGGACTGTAACCAGCCAGGCTTCTCTGTCCATGGAATTCTCCAGGCAAGACTATTGGAGTGGGTCACCTTCTCCAGGGGACCTACCTGACCCAGGGATTGAACCTGAGTCTCCTGCATTTCAGGCAGATACTTTACCATCTGAGCTACTACCTCATGCCTGAGGTCTTTCCTCCAACGTGGGAAGGAGAAAGTTGGCGTCCACCACGACGAGTGAGGTCAAAGACTGTGCAGGCTTCAGCCAGTGCCTCTGAGAACAGGCGTATCTATCAATAATACTAGTTTCACATTTCTCTGCATTGCATTTTCCTTTGGTGATGTTCAAGCCCTCAGTAAAGTTGTGTTGTTACAGTCTGGCCTTGGATTGTCTAAAACCTAAGGTAAGGATTGGTATAAAGTTGTTTTGAGGGAATAGACTTTTCTTATCCTTAGTTCAGCTTCATCAGAGCAGCAGCATTGATTGAAGGAATGTGGAAAGTTCTAGAAATGCAGAAAGTGACCAGCAGGAAAGTGAATGGTGATCTGAGGCAGAATGGAGTTCAGCAGTCTGGAATCCTGCAAAGCAGAGGCATAGGTGTGGCATGACCGAGCAGGAAAACCGCA
Organism: Cervus elaphus; assembly: GCF_910594005.1. Classification (NCBI taxonomy): domain Eukaryota; kingdom Metazoa; phylum Chordata; class Mammalia; order Artiodactyla; family Cervidae; genus Cervus; species Cervus elaphus. The sequence continues at coordinate 25,940,591 of NC_057828.1, read as the reverse complement.
GGAGACAACCTTTCCCACCCACCTCCTTCTGAGCACATGAAAGGGGAAGGCACCATTGCGGCCGAGAAGGGCTAGGTGCTCACTGATCCTTTGCCACCTCCGGAACACACAGACGGCATCTCCTAGGTCCCTTGCAGTGGTCAAAGCAGCATGATTGGAACAAACACAGGGACACCAACAGGGAAAGGACAGGGTGTGATGAATTGGGAAATTGGGATTGACACACACAGTATGGATAGTACGTATAAAGTAGATAACTCATGAGAACATGCTGTGCAGCACAGGGAACTCTACTCAAGGGCTCTGCGGTGACCTAAACGGGGAGCGAATCCAAAAAGGAGTGGATACACGTATATGTGTGACTGATACACTTTGTGGCACAGCAGAAAATAACACAACTTTGCAAAGCAACCATATGCCAATAAAAAAATAAAATAAAATAAGAGCACAACTGGAAGTGAGGTAGGCCACTTTCAGGCCTGGACCCTAAAAACCTCCATGATACCCTTTCTTGGTCTTTCCTTGCTCGCTGGTCAGCTCTGTTCAGATACTATACAGAGGACTCCCAGAGCACCATGCGTGTGTGTCTGCTAAGTCAACTCAGTCATGTCCAACTCTATGCAACCCTATGGGCTGTATCCCTCCAGGCTCAACTGTCCATGGGATTGTCCAGGCAAAAATACTGCAGTGGGTTGCCATGCCTTCTTCCAGGGAATCTTCCCAACCCAGGGATCGAACCCATGTCTCTTACGTCTTCGGCATTGGCAGGCAGGTTCTTTACCACTAGCGTCACCTGGGAAGCCCCCATAGAGGGCCACAGAGGGCAACAAACTCAAGACAGAGGATCCTGAGTGCCCGAGTCAGCTCTTGGAGGAGAGCTGCCAGACTTGCTTTGGGAGTTGCGATGTGAGCAAAGGATAAACATTTACTGTGTAAACCATTGAGATTTTGAGCTTGTTTTGCTACTGCAGCTAACATTAATTACTCTGACTAATACAACATAAAGGGATGTCTGAAGTCCTATTATTAAACAGATGAACCATCAGAGGTCTGGCTTACAAGAATACAAAATCAGACATAGATCTTTCTCCCAAAGCACTAGCAGTTCACTAAGACGCTTAGAGAAAAGTGACAATAGAAAGATAAACAGGAACCTAATAAATGACTGCATTTTCCTGTTGTAGACATTCGTGATGAGGCACTGAGCCAGGAGGAAATGTTTAAGCGACGATTCTATAGTATTGTTCTTCTGCCAGTATTGCCAAGAGTTGAGTCCTTGTTTCACAAGCAGCGAAGTCATTGCAACCCTACCCATTTTTCTCTCTGAGTCTCGCACAGGTTTTTGTTTATAACTTATTTCTACAGTTGATCTCCGCCAAAAGGCCAAGAAGCAATGTTTATAACCTTTATTTCTGCATTGCCATGGTTTTATTTTTTACTTCCCAGTGGCTATTGGAAAAGAAAACAAATTATACTAAGTCAGTTCTTATTGAGCCAAAGCTTTGCTAACACAATGTTCTTTAAGTATATATAACTTCAAACCAAAATATGACTAAAACTTCCCCCAAAAAAATTTTATTTGGCACCCCTGGAGGAATAGCTATTCACCTGGGACATATAGACTTTCTTTGTTTCTTTTAATCCTCTTTTCCCATTTCCTTGGGACTGGATAAAGCATCAAATCAGAGGTTCGTAATGGCTGTTCTTTCTCTTCTAGACAACAAGCAAATCTGAGTGGAAGGAAATATCCAGCCAGGTGAAGTAGGTCTGTGAATTTTCCTCTCAATTTTTTAAAATTCAAAAGTAACTTAAAATATATGCTGCACCATGGATAAACCTTAAAAACATTAAGCTGTGTGAAAGAAGCAAGACACAGAAGACCACATATTGGGTAATTCCATTTATATGAAATAACCAGACTAGGCAAATCCATAGAGACATTAAGCAGATTAGTGGTTGCCTAGGGACTGGTGTGGGATGGGGGTAGGGGAATGACTGCCACTTAATGGGTACAGGGTTGCCTTTTGGGATGATTAAAAAGTTCTGGAACTAGATTATGGTGGTGGTTGTACAACATTGTGAATGCATGAAAAACTACTGATCATACACTTTAAAATGGTTAAAAGGATGTTAAATGAATTTTACTCAATTTTTTGAATATTCTGACTTTCAAAGGTAACTTAATATTATCTGTTGCCTTGCTTGTCACACATATTCTTGTTTTGTCTCCTACTCATCCTTCCTAAAGCTATAGCATTAATATCGGTAGAAATTAAATGCAGCTCACTGCAACCAGACTGGCAAAAACACAAAACTCAGCTTTAGGGCAATTGACTGTCTGCTGAATCAGTGGAAAATCTGAAAGGGGAAATTGTATGATCTTCAGTCAAGCCTCAGGGGAGACTGTGCTTCCACTTGGAGCAGACATAGAACTCTAAGTTCCTGGATGAGAGATTAAAGACCAAAGAAATGTATCTGGATCTTTTCAACTCACCTCCCCTAAATGCATATTGGTGTTATATACAGGTTTGACCATTAAAAAAAAAAAAAATCTTACCTCCCAGAACTGGGATAAGCCACTTGGACAGTGAAGAAGGATAGTGACTGGAGGGCAGAAAAGGAGTTGGGGTTGGATTGAGGTTGTCACATTGATCCCTAAAAAGCCACCCAGTCACTGTCATTGACTTTGTTCCAAGCAGGTAAGTAGAAAGACACGAGGCTTGAAGACAATGGACTGAAAGTCACTTGCTTTAAATTCCTGCCCTCCCTTTCTGCCTCAGCCACACTTTCTCTTCAGTGAGAGGGTTTGGTATCTCTGCCTGAGCTGGGATGCCTTTCTGGGAGAAAAAGGGCAAGGTTGTTACTTCATAAAGAAGGACATACCCTCATCTCAGGCTCCAGTCTGTTCTTTGAGATGGTTTCCAGGCATCTCAGGATGTAAAGTTAGCAAGGTGTCAGCAGACACTCCCTGGTCCAGCATGATGGAAAGCAAACACCATTTGGTGTTTTGATTATTGACTCCTACATACTAGCCCTGCTTTAAAGAAGATTTGAAGAGAATCAAGCGAGGTGACTGCCAGCCCCTAAGGCAGAGGTGTGCTGGAGCTGGCTTGGCTTACAAGAGTTAGATGCTAAATTTTCAAGAATTTTTCAAGCCAGTCCTTAAATGAAACCATGGTTCTTTTAAATCATATTACAAATGTTATTAAAGCTGAAAGAGCTGTCCGTTTAATGGTTATAATTTGTATAAAGGTGATAAATACTACATCAACAGTAGACTACATAACAGATGCTATGATGATAAATTTCTTGGGTAAGGATTTAGCGAATTGGGCTACAACACTGTTCATCATGTCATGGCTAAATTGCAATCATAGGTTGACTATGCATGTATGAATTCCGACAAAATCAGCAAAAGCCTTTAGTGAGAGTCAATTGGCTATGTGGAATTTATTATATATATATATGTATGTATATTTTATTATTTTTTTAAAATTGTACCCCACACTCCTTTTATGTTGATAAAATTCATAATAAACTCATAAACTACCTTTTTTTGACAGCCTGTCATTAAATATTACCAGCACACCTCTACTTAAGGTCAATAACCATAGGAGACCTGTAGTCAGGTCTCCCTGGCTACAGCAATTTTCCCACCTGTGAAAAGAAAGAAAGGAAAGGAAGGAAGAATGGAGGCTGGGAGACAGAGATGGTTCTAGGCAAGCCTATCTCTCACATTTCAAATTTAAAATAGTGAAGAAAATTCTTTTTTTTTTCCATTTATTTTTATTAGTTGGAGGCTAATTACTTTACAATATTGTAGTGGTTTTTGCCATACATTGACATGAATCAGCCATGGATTTACATGTGTTCCCCATCCCGATCCCCCCTCCCGCCTCCCTCTCCATCCCATCCCTCTGGTTCTTCCCAGTGCACCAGCCCCGAGCACTTGTCTCATGCATCCAACCTGGGCTGGTGGTCTGTTTCACCCTTGATAGTATACTTGTTTCAATGCTGTTCTCTCAGAACATCCCACCCTCGCCTTCTCCCACAGTGTAGGAAAATTCTATATATGAAAAAAAAAACACACAGGGCTCTCTCCTTACACATGTAGAGCAGGATGCCTCTGACCTTGTACAATTTGAGAAGTACTCCAGGGCTTAGAGCCCAGAAAAATCAACTCCTTCGGCTTGCCAGAGCCTGAGTCTTGAAACTCACAGGATTTGAACATCCTTCCTTTGGGTGAGCCCTGTCTCCTAGAGCTTTCTCTTGCCTCCAATATCACTCATTAGCACTTTAGCCCACATGTGTGTATAAATAACTAAATATGACCTTGAAAAGCACTGTACTTCTTCACAGGGAAATGAGACAAAATTAAAAACTCAGATGTGAGAAGAGAGTTGGGAAAAGCCAAGACTTTGGACCTGCCTTGACAGTATCGGCCACGAAGCGAGGCTATCAGGCAGCGTCTGGCAAGGGCACCAGAGGCCCTGTGGGTGAGCTCAGGGCTTCTCAGAGGATGGAAATGCTCCAGGGGTCACTTCACCTGTGGACCAACCTCATGTGGATCATGGGACTGAGCCTGCGCATCAGACCCCTCAAAAAATAAAGAGCTTAGAATGAACCCTAATGCAAACTATGGACTCTGGGTGATAATGGTGTGTCAATATCAGTTCACCAATTGAAACAAATGTACCACTCTGGTGGGGAAGGTTGATGGTGGGGAGACTGTATGTGTAGGGAGGAGCAGAAGGAATATGGAAATCCTCTGTATTTTCTGCTCAATTTTGCTGAAAAATCAAATATACTTAAAAAATAAGAAGAGAGTTTTACTCTAGTTCTGGTTCTCAAGTGTGTACCCACATATCTTCTTTCACTGCCACTCACAATCTTCCAGGGTCTCATACCGTGATGGTGACATTACAATCCTTGGAAAGATTTAACTACAGGTGGTGGTGGTTGTGGTTTAGTCACTAAGTCGTGTCCGACTCTTTTCCAACCCCATGGACTGTAGTCTGCCAGGCTCCGCTGTTCATGGGATTCTCCAGGCAAGAATACTACAGTCAGTTGCCATTTCCTTCTTGAGGGGATCTTTACAACCCAGGGATCAAATCCACATCTCCTGCATTGCAGGTGGATTCTTCACCTCTGAGCCAACCCGGAAGTCCAACTTAACAGATAAACAGGTATAAATGTGTGGATTTATATATTCAAAGTGGTGGCATGGTGACAGAAAGCATCTTTGCCTCCAATCAAATTCAGAACTAGTAAACACTCATAATGTTTTACTCTTCCAAGGCCATTTCTCCTTTGCCCTTCAGACAAAATATTGTGACAAACAAATACTGTGGTTTTCAAATCTGTATCACAATCTCTTTTCAGATGTATATTTTATTTTCTTTATAGAGACCACCCTGGTTTTCAAAATATTTCTCTGAATTTCTTTTCAAAGGTTTATTTGATTTTACTTCCTATCCCTCCCCCTCTTTTCAAAGTGTATACTCGAATTACTCTTCAATACTGTTATCAGACCTTCGAAGTCTGTTTACTGGCAATCCAAGGGGCTCCCTTCCTGGTATGTTTCTGGAAAGGTCAGAGAGTCAGAAGACGCTGAGCTGTACTCAGGTGTGAAACAGACCCTAAAACTGATGTGACAGCAGCCTCGCTGCCCTTCCCTCCCCCCATCTCTTCCTGCATGCAGATATTTTCGTAAATGGAAAAGTTGTGTATATTTAAAGGGGGTGAGGAATGACTGACCATGTACACACGGCAGGGTTGGCTCCTGGTGGCGACTATAAATGTTAGATCTGTGCCAGATCGTAGCTGTTCCAGTGGTGGTTCACACCTGCCCTATGCTGGGTCTCACTCACCTCCTGTTCTGCTGGCCACAAGGTCATCCTAATGAGATGACCTGCCTGTCGGTCCTGCTCCATTCAATGCTCTGGGCCAGCTTCCAGCCGGTCCAAATGATCCTTCTCCACCAGGACCCCAGGCATCAGCTGTCTCTTCAGTTGCCTAGTTTGGGTCTTCCCAACCAACAATGCTACCAAGTGCTCTAAGACAAAAATATTTTTGACTTGTTTTTCTTATGAAGTCTGAAAGTTCTTAGGAAGATAAGTTAAACCTCACTTCCATATTTTATGAACAGCTTTTGCTGCAAGGAATCACAATTGACCAAACTGGGACTGTTGAGGAATTCAGAATGGGTGGCCACCATGCCAGGATCTTCTCTCACAAAGGCCATTGGTCCTCCAGCCAACATCCATGGACACTTTCACTTTGTGATCAGAGATGGGAACAGAGGAAATCATTCATTTGCCTCCCAGGTTGGCAGTACTTTTCCAAGATGTCACCTTTGAGAAGTTACTGCTCTGGGGAATTCCCTGGTGGTCTAGTGGTTAGGACTCCAAGTTCTCACTGTCAAAAGCCTGGGTTGGATCCCTGGTCTGGGAGCTATGTGGCATGGCTGAAAAAAAAAGAGAGAGAGAAAGAAAGAGAAGTTACTGCTCCAGATTTCAGTCTAAGTTTGGGTCTTGGAGGGTCTTTTTCCTTTATGTCCCCAACTCTAAGACAGACCCAGTGGATGACTCTGTCCTTCCTGGAGTTCACTCTCAAATGGATGATTTGTTTCATCCACCATAAAGTTATTTCACCAACACTGTAAAGGAAGCAATCTGGTATAAACAGAGCACCTGGACTCTGAGTTAAGTTTTTGATCTGAGCTAAAGCTGTCTATATTTTATAGGATAGAAGGGCAGATAATGACTTGTGTGAACTATTCTTAGCTAGTAAGTAGAGACCAAAAACATGATAAAATGATGATTACCAGTGTATCTTCTGCTGTTTGCACATGGCCAGCTGTCTCTGGGAGCCTTCCTGGGAATATCATCTCTATAGTTGCCAAAGAGAGGAACTGCATAAAGGAGATGACCAGCTCCTTGGCTCAGCTCCTCTGAATCTGAAGAAAGACAGATTGACAAGACCAGGGAAGGGATGGTGTGTTTTGTAGGGCTGGGCTTGACATTGGATGTGTTGAAGCCATTTCTCAGCATAAGCTCTCCTTTACTTGGCAGGTTGGAAAAACTGATTTATGGCTGTCAGGCAGAATTCACAGGAGTCATAAACCCAAGATGCATCTCCTTACGGCTGAACTCACCCTCAGCAAGTGGGTAAGAGGGCTGGGTGTGCTCCACAGTGACCCTTGCTGAGTCATGGCTTCTGGGCTGTGGGAAGAGCCCAGCAGCAGAAGCTAAACCACAAGAGAGGAAACACCGAGGCTGAAGGAGACGACGCGGTCCCCTCAGTGCCTGTGATGTGTGTTCTTTCCTGAGTACTGCCCTCCCAGTAAAGCCTCCAGATGGCTAAAACTTAAAATTGAAAGTAGCAGCTGCCAATTAATCCTGCCTCCTATTCCCCCACGTGGTGTCCACCCATTTGTTCTCTATGTCTGTGTTTGAATTTCCCCTTCACAGATAGGTTCATCTGTACCATTTTTCTAGATTCCACATATAAGCCTTAATACGTGATATTTGTATCTCTCTTTCTGGCTTACTCCACTCTGTATGACAGACTCTAGTTTCACCCACAGCTCTGCAAATGGCACATTTTGTTTCTTTTTGTGGCTGAGTAATAGTCCATGGATGAATTGGGAGTTTGGGATTGGCATATACACACTGCTGTGTATAAAATAGATAATTAATGAGAACCGACTGCATAGCACAGGGAACTCTACTCAGTGCTGTGACCTAAATGGAAAGGAAATCCAAAAAAGAGGAGGTATATGTAGGTGTATATATATATATGTATATATAGCTGATTCACTTTGCTGTAAAACAGAAAAATAACATGACATTGTAAAGCAACTATATTCCAGTGATTTTTTTTTTTTTAAGTAGCAGCTGCTTGTTCTTCTCTGTGGTTTTCCTCTCTCTTCACTCAGAAAGGGCTGCAATTAGCCTGGCTCATGGGAAGACTGGGCCACGGCCACCCCAGACCACCAACCATCCTCTCGCCTGCAGAAAGTCACTGGTGAAGAAGGGTCAGGAAGGAATATCTGCTTAGTCTCTTTGTAAGGCTGCTTGTCTTTGACCTTGTTTTCCAAACCAAAGCTCAGGACGTGTGGTCTGAAAAAAGGATCTTTGTACTGCTCCCAGGGGCATGAGTCAGTTGGGAGAAGCACAGTTTAGAATACAGATGTTGGAGTCTCTGGCACACTTTAAGAATAGCAAGGGAGAACAGTAGTTTGGGAGTCAAATGGAAATGATTAAAAATTGTATCTCCACTGCTTAAAAACTGTGCGGTCTTAGACATATTATTGAGTTGGCCAAAAAGCTCATACCATCTTATGGAAAAACCGGAACAAACTTTCTGGCCAGCCCAGTATTTTACTAGGACACAGCTTTCTCCTCCATAAAAGAGAGTAATAATTCCCATCTCAGAGAGCTGTTCTGAATACAGAGATAATATATATGTAAGAGAGAAAGGGAAAAGCATCACTATAGATGTCACAATTGCTTTTCAAAAAACCAGGATTCTATTGTTCTTCTGAGCGTCTTCATGGGTCGGCTGGCCTTTCTTAGTAAAGAAACAAGAATTTGGACTTGCTGGAAATAGGCCAGGAGGGATCCCCTGGGGAAAGGGATGGAACCAGGGAAAGAAAATAGGATCTAGTGAGCTGGTGTGAGGCTAGAGAAGGAGGTTCTAAACTTAAGGGCTTGAAGGCTGGATAGACGAAGGTTCAAACCCTACCACTGTCACTAACTAACTTGGAACCTTGGGCCAGTTCTTTGCCTTCATTTAGCTCAGTTTCCCGGGAAATCGGAAGCAGCATATCGAGGTAAGAGAGAGTGAGCCTCTGGGCTGGACAGCTGGTATTTGCCAAGTGGAGTAAAACTGAATCTTTGTCCTCACCCAGACACTCCAAGATCAAAGCTAGTGGCAGAAGCTGAGCTCTGCTGAAGCAAAGAGATAAAGTGCCCACTCCTGAGGCCAAGGAAAACTTTCCTGTCTGCACATGCGCTGGAAGGTTACTTGAGGGTCAAAAATGGCGGGGCCCCTGCCCATAATAAGTGTGGACATGCACCCATAGGCCTCTGCGGTGGGATCCACCTTAAAAAAAAAGTTGGACTTGCATCCTGGGACGGTTACAAGGACCAGTCAGGTATGAAGAAAGAAACAAGATAATTGGCCAAGATGCATAAAGACTCAGAAGGATTGTTCTATACACGTGATTTACACCACCTCTTTCCTGCTCTCCTCCTCACACAGGACACCCGCATCCTCTCCAGGTCTGTATCTCTGCCTAGCTCCTGACTTCTCACTTAACTGCACGCCTCTCCCTAGAGAGGATGCCCATACCCTTCCTCTCCAGGTGTGTATCTCTGCCTAGCTTTTGACTTGCTGTGCTCCTCACTCAGGAGGTCCACACTCCTTTTCAGGTGGGCATTTTTGCCTTGCCTCTGTCTGAAATAGACAACCTGTTTCACTGTGTGTTCTCCCATACATTGCGCTGTGTCTCTAACATTAAACTTTGGACCTGTTTTTACAGTCTTTGCTTCCTTGAAACATTCTTGCTTTTAAACAGGGAGAAGAGCCAGGGCCACTTTGCTTCTGACCTCTAGTCCTGGTGGTCTGGTGGATAGGGTTCCTGGTTTGAATCTAGGCTACCCACGTTCAATTCCTGGGCAGAGAACTAAGAGCTCTCTTTAGGACTGCTCACTGCTCTCCCTTCGAGATCAATACATCCCTCCCAAAGCTAGAGTGAGCATGAAATGAGATAATTATTTTGAAATATCTGGTACACAGTACCTACCATTGCTATGGGTGTGAATGACATTGAGAATTTATGGTCTGGTTTCTACAGTGAGCGACCCCATGGCCAAAGCACATCTCCTGCCTGTTCAACTAAGGGTAGACACAGTTTTCGCCCAGCCTTTTCAAAGTCCAGTGTCAGACAGGAGAGAGTTGAGAGAGTTTAGGGTACATCCCTGGATTCCAGCAGCAGGCACCACAGTCTAAGCCCCAGCTGAAGACCAGGAATCCCTTCCCCTTCACGCTTTCTCCTTAATGTATTTTTTAAATTGGGATCTAGTTGCTTTATCATGCTGTGTTGGTGTCTGTGGTACAACGAAGTGAATCAGCTACATGGAAACAAACGGGTTCCCTCAATGTATTTTTTACTAATTTTTATATTTATTTATTTTTATTTACTCCTTGGCTTCACTGGGTCTTCATTGCTGTGCATAGGCTTTCCATAGCTGCAGAGAGTGGGGGTTACTCTTTGGTCGCAGTGTGCGGGTTCCAGCGGCTTCTCTTGTTGGGTAGCACGGGCTTTAGTTGCAGCTTGTGGGCTCCAGAGAGCAGGCTCAGTTGTTGTGGCACATGGGCTTAGTTGTCCTATGGCATGTGGGATCTTCCTGGACCAGGGATTGAACTGGTGTCCCCTGCACTGCAACGCAGATTCTTAACCCCTGGGCCACCACGGAAGCCCCCCTTAATGTATTTTTGATTCAGAAGAGCAGCATTTGCTTTCTGTGACTGGGATGACAAATGTAAACAGTTTCTTTTACTTGCTATCTTCATTGTTTTATTTACTATATTTATTTTGGAGAAGGCAATGGCACCCCACTCCAGTACTCTTGCCTGGAAAATCCCATGGACGGAGGAGCCTGGTAGGCTGCAGTCCATGAGGTCGCTAAGAGTCGGACACAACTGAGTGACTTCCCTTTCACTTTTCACTTTCATGCATTGGAGAAGGAAATGGCAACCCACTCCAGTGTTCTTGCCTGGAGAATCCCAGGGATAGGGGAGCCTGGTGGGCTGCCGTCTATGGGGTCGCACAGAGTCAGACACGACTGAAGCGACTTAGCAGCAGCAGCAGCAGCGTATTTATTTTACTCACAGTATGTATGTAAAATAAATTTATGTACATGAAAGAGTTTTGTAAACAAATAGGTGTGTCATGCAAAACTAAGCCATTAGGATTCTTATTACCAGAAGAGAAGGGTTTAAAACCTACAAGCCTGAATATTCCTTTTCTATATCAAGTACAGTTTTCTTCAGATACATTGTCTAGGCATTAAGCACTTTTAAAAATCCTCTCTGGAGTTCCACCAAGTTTCTCCAGGGCCACTGAAAATGAGTACCCCTTTTGCACGTGATGTGGTTCTAGGGCTCAGGTCAAAAGGACCAGCCCGCTGAGTCCTAGATGGGATGGTATCTCCATCCCCGTGGCAGGGAGGGGATGGGGCTGGCACATGGAGAAGAAGACAGGCTAGTTCTCTGCTGCAAAGGTGTCTACTATGGAAAACATTTCGAGTAAAGTCTACATTATCCATTCACTTCCTTTTTGGTAAAGTAATACAAAGTAAAGCCTACAGAAGTGTTCAGATAGAGACTCGACCTCATCTGAGAGTTAAGGCAAAGGCTTTTCTAAAAAGATGATGCTGATCAGAGTGTTCGCACTTGATCAGAGTGTTTGCAAGAGAGAGAGAGAGCCCAGTCCCACCAGGAAGAGGGAGAGCACGTGCAAAGATTCTGAGGCAAAAAGGAGTGCAGTGGTTGAGGGTCCAAAAGGGGGTCAGGATGTCTCAAGTCTAGTAAGAGGATGGGGAAAGTAGCCTGGGATTGAGGGGACAACTAAGAATGAATCTTCCAGGTTGTTTACATGGGTAAATGGTACAGATAAATCCTTCCTCTCACAACCAGGGGAATAACCATCTGTAACATATAAGAGACAGGGACAGCAGAGGTGAATATATGAACACCTTCATTAAGGGTGTGGACGGTTTATCAGTTACCTGAAACACTGTGCCAAAGTCAAGGACTAATGAACCGTTTGAGCTGGCTGATCTTCCTCTATGTCATGGCCAGCTTGCAGACAGGTGGGCAAGAGAGAGGCTGAGATAGTGCGTGGTTTTGTGCAAATTCATTCCCACTAGTAGTAACAGGCTCAGAGTGAACCCTACTGATGATGTTGCTGATCATCTCACACAGAGGAGAGAACACATTATAGTCTAGACACCAACCAAACACATTTCCTAAGTGTTGTGTGCACCAGAGCACCTAGCACAGAACCCAGCCTGCTCCTTGGGTAACTGCTCTGCTTGCAGAGGAGTGCCCATGTGAAGACTCTCTAAAGGAAGTGTTTCTGCTTCTTAAAACCTGCTTATTTGTCCTGACCCCTTGGAGGGATGTCTGAGGAGGCCTTACAAATGACTGTGAAAAGAACGGAAGTGAAAAGCAAAGGAGGAAAGGAAAAATATACCCATTTGAATGCAGAGTTCCAAAGAATAGCAAGGAGAGATAAGAAAGCCTTCCTCAGCGATAAATGCAAAGAAAGAGAGAAAAACAATAGACTAGAGATCTCTTTGAGAAAATTAGAAATACCAAACGAATGTTTCATGCAAAGATGGGCTCAATAAAGGACAGAAACGATAGGGACCTAACAGAAGCAGAAGATATTAAGAAGAGGTGGCAAGAAGAACTATACAAAAAAGATCTTCATGACCCAGATAATCTCGATGGTTTGATCACTCACCTAGAGCCAGACATCCTGGAATGTGAAGTCAAGTGGGCCTTAGGAAGCATCACTACGAACAAAGCTAGTGGAGGTGATGGAATTCCAGTGGAGCTATTTCAAATCCTGAAAGATGATGCTGTGAAAGTGCTGCACTCATTATACCAGCAAATTTGGAAAACTCAGCAGTGGCCACAGGACTGGAAAAGGTCACTTTTCATTCCAATCCCAAAGAAAGGCAATGCCAAAGAAAGCTCAAACTACCACACAATTGCACTCATCTCACACACTAGTAAAGTATGCTTAAAATTCTTCAAGCCAGGCTTCAGCAATATGTGAACCATGAACTTTCAGATGTTCAACGTGGTTTTAGAAAAGGCAGAGGAACCAGAGATCCAATTGCCAACATCTGCTGGATCATCAAAAAAGCAAGAGAGTTCCAGAAAAACATCTATTTCTGCTTTATTGACTGTGCCAAAGCCTTTGGCTGTGTGGATCACAGTAAACTATGGAAAATTCTGAAAGAGATGGGAATACCAGACCACCTGACCTGCCTCTTGAGAAACCTATATGCAGGTCAGGAAGCAACAGTTAGAACTGGACATGGAACAACAGACTGGTTCCAAATAAGAACACGAGTACGTCAGGGCTGTATGTTGTCACCCTGCTTATTTAACTTATATGCAGAGTACATCATGAGAAATGCTGGGCTGGAAGATGCACAAGCTAGAATCAAGATTGCTGGGAGAAATATCAATAACCTCAGATATGCCTATGACACCACCCTTATGGCAGAAAGTGAAGAAGAACTAAAGAGCCTCTTGATGAAAGTGAAAGAGGAGAGTGAAAAATTTGGCTTAAAGCTCAACATTCAGAAAACGAAGATCATGGCATCTGGTCCCATCACTTCATGGCAAATAGATGGGTGGAAACAGTGGCTGACTTTATTTTTCTGGGCTCCAAAGTCACTGCAGATGGTGATTGCAGCCATGAAATTAAAAGACACTTACTCCTTGGAAGGAAAGTTATGACCAACCTAGACAGCATATTAAAAAGCAGAGACATTACTTTTCCAACAAAGGTCCATCTAGTCAAGGCTATCGTTTTTCCAGTGTTCATGTATGGATGTGAGAGTTGGATTATAAAGAAAGCTGAGCACCAAAGAATTGATGTTTTTGAAGTGTGGTGTTGGAGAAGACTCTTGAGAGTCCCTGGGACTGCAAGGAGATACAACCAGTCCATCCTAGGGGAGATAAGTCCTGGGTGTTCATTGGAAGGACTGATGCTGGAGCTGAAACTCCAGGCCTTTGGCCACCTGATGGGAAGAGCTGACTCATTGGAAAAGACCCTGATGCTGGGAGGGATTGAGGGCAGGTGGAGAAGGGGATGACAGAGGATGAGATGGTTGGATGGCATCACCAACTCAATGGACATGGGTGTGGGTGGACTCCTGGAGTTGGTGATGGACAGGGAGGCCTGGCATGCTGTGATTCATGGGGTCGCAAAGAGTCGGACACGACTGAGCAACTGAACTGAACTGAACTTGGAGGGATGAAAGCATCAAAGTATTCAGAGCTGGCCACAGGCAACCTGCTTCTAACACTAGCGCTCGAGAATGGAGCGGGGTCCTCCTACTAAACTGTCCTGGGGCTTGTGATCCACTCACCCTAGGATGATACTTTCTGCCACATCTATACCCAGACGTATTCACTGTCCCTCCAAGATGGGACATCTCTGTAACGGTGCCAAATGAAAGTCATCTCATTGAGATAAAGAGAAGCAAGAGCAACTGTTACCAACTCAGAACTCTTGGACTCTGGTGGTATTAGTCGCTCAGTCATGTCCAACCCTTTGCGATCCCATGGACTATAGCCTGCCAGGCTCCTCTGTCCATGGGATCCTCCAGGCAAGAATACTGGAGTAGGTAGCCATTCCATTCTCCAGGGGATCTTCCTGACCCAGGGATCAAACCCGGGTCTCCTGGATTGCAGGCAGATTCTTTACTGTCTAAGCCGCCAGGGAAGCCCAATAGAAATTGATGAGTCCAGACAAGAAATGCAGGCCAGGCTTTATGGGGACTTGTGCTGCAGCTTGGGGAGCAAAAAGGAGTAAAAAGTGCCCCTGCCCTCTCCCTGAAAGAGAAGGAGCTGGTTCCCTAAGTGGGGTGAGTGGTGAGGCAGATTCATAGGTCAGGTAGAGGGGTGGCTTGGGTGGTCTACCCACCCCTTTCCTTGGAGGCATTGTGTGCAGGGGGCACGTGTAGTCCCCCATTTTTGCTCCCCACACCTCATAAATGGCAGCTGAGATTTTGGTCTTTTTGTGTCTTGTTGTTCATAATTTGCCTCAACTGCCCATGCATGCAATTATTTTTGTTGTTGTTCAGTCACTAAGTTGTGTCCAACTCTTTGTGACCCCATGAACTGAAGCATGCCAGGCTTCTCTGTCCGTCACTATCTCCCAGAGTTTGCTCAAACTCATTTCCATTGAGTCAATGATGCCATTAAACCATCTCATCCTTGGTCTCCACCTTTTCCTCTTGCCCTCAATCTTTCCCAGCATCAGGGTCTTTTCCAATGAGTCAGCTCTTCCCATCAGGTGGCCAAAGTATTAGAGTTTCAGCATCAGTCCATCAATGAATAATCAAGGTTGATTTCCTTTAGGATTAACTGATTTGGTCTCCTTGCAGTCCAAGGGACTCTCAGGAGTCTTCTCCAGCACCACAGTTCAAAAGCATCACTCCTTCAGGGGCACTATTTTTAGTCCCTTGTAGTTTGTGTTCTGCTGCTTGAGGAGACGTTTGTCCAGGTGCAAGCACTGCTGTGAAGGGTCCCAGGTCCCAGTTTCCAGCCTGTCTCAAGATCAGTTTCTCCACTTTCAGGTTCACGTGGGAAACATTTGTTCTTAGCACTTGTCTGCTAAGAAATATCAGCAGCCTTCCAACTACCCTTCCCACAACCCCTAGCACCTGTCTCCTCCTCCTCTTCACCTCATCCACCTCCTTCTCTTCTTTTTTCTCTTTCCTCTTCTTAACACTTCTTTATACCATTCCAATATTTCTCTAATGAATATACCATGTTTTAATAAACAGTGAAAAATAAAAGAGAAGAACTGAAAGGAAACTCGATCCTCAAATCACTAAGAAAGGTTGACCAGAGGGGTGAGTATCCTGGGCTCTGGTCCTGGACTTTTCACTCATAATCTTTACAGCCTTCAGCTCTCTCTGAGAGGGAACGCTTAAATTATTTCTAAACTCTGTTTAAGCTTTAAGCTAATGGAACATGTGAATAAGTTGATTTTTTAAAGGCAAAACAATCCTCAGGGACAAAAGGCATTCTCCAGTAACTTCATCATGGGCCAATAAAACAAGAAACTAGCCTTGAGCAAGGTTATTGGGTTCAACCCCTGACTCCAGTTAGCCATGCTAAAAGGACTTAGCCCTTAGACCTCAATGCAGTCTTGCCTTTGGGGCAGTGAAAACAGACACACACACACAGAGGAAGTAAAACACTGGAGAGCCCCTTGAAAGAAGAATTTCTATTATCACTGATTTGCTAAAATGTTGTCAAAATTAAAGTCTCAAATTTCTTTTGTTTATCCTCAGCTTTAGAAATGAATAGGATGATGGTGTCACCAAGCAGTTCCCTTGAGCTAGACTATTATTGATTAATAGTTTCTCCACTTCTGAGAATTCATGCATATTCTCCCCCCCCTACAATGTCTTCTTGTGAAAGTCGCCCAGTCACATCTGACTCCTTGTGACTCCATGGACTATACAGTTCATGGAATTTTCTAGGCCAGAATAGTGGAGTGGGTAGCCTTTCTCTTCTCCAGGGGATCTTCCCCAACCCAGAGATTGAACTCAGGTCTCCTGCCTTGCAGGCAGATTCTTCACCAGCTGAGCCACAAGGGAAGCCCAAAAACACTGGAGTGGGTAGCCATTCCCTTCTCCCGCAGATCTTCCCAACCCAGGAATCGAACCGGGGTCTCCTGCATTGCAGGTGGATTTTTTACCAACTGAGCTATCAGGGAATCGGGGAACGCTCTGATGAATGTGTGAGTGTATGTGTGTGTGTTAGTCGCTGAGTCGCGTCCAACTGTTTGGGACCCCACGGACTGTAGCCCGCCAGGCCCCTCTGTCCATGGGATTCTCCAGGCAAGAATATTGGAGTGGGTTGCCATGTCCTCCTCCAGGGGATCTTCCCAGCCCAGGGACTGGACCCGGGTCTCCAGTACCGCAAGTAGATTCTTTACCATCCGAGCTACCTGGGAAGCCCACTCTGATGAATGGATGGCATCAATCACCCTAGAGGACTTCCCATATTTTGAGGGACAGATACTATTTAGGGGGCTCCCTTGACAAAAAAGTCTCCCTATTTATCAGAGGGCCAGATGCTGGTGACCTGTTGGTAGCATCAAAATCAGATTTCACCTGAGTTTCTATGGGAGTTTTAACCTATGAGAACAGGAATGAGGTTCTCTCCCCATCTCTCCCTGTCTATGGGTTGTCCGGGAGAATTTTCCCTGTAACCTTCTTGCATTCTTGCAGCTGAGCCAATAATAAGTTCAATGCAACACAGATTGACAGAAGAAAAGGAAACAATTTTTTAAAAAATTTTAAAGGATACTTATTTACTCATTTGGCTGCACCAGGTCTGAGCTGTGGCATGCGGGATATTTAGTTGCTCGCGGCATGCACTCTCAGTTGCAGCATATAGGATCTAGTTCCCTGACCAGGGAGCAAACCTGGGCCCCCTGCATTGGAAAAGCAGAGTCTTAGCCACTAGACCATCAGGGAAGTCCTAGGAAACAAATTTTAATTCGTGTGCCCAAAGGTCTCATAGAAATGGGACCGAAGTAGCCAAAGCTGGCAGTATTGATGCTTTTTAGACAAAGAAACAATACATTTGTGAGGATTGACAGGAGTAAGAAACTTGGGTTTGGGTGCTCAGTTAGTGAAGAATCTAAATGGAGTTGGGGCTTGGGATAGCAAATTAAGTAACAAAGTTTGCCTATACAGGCTTCTTGGCTCAAATCTCCCATCTCTGGTGATAACAGTGTCCTACTTCCAGATGTAGACAGTGCACCTCTCACAGGAAAGTTTTATTTTCTGTTTTCAGAGAGACGGGGAGAAGGGTCACAGTGTCTCTCTTGCATTGGTTATTTCAAAACTTCCTCATGATGGATAGTTAACGAGAGAAGCAGAAGATTAATGCTGAGAAATGAACAGCAGGAAGAAGTCAGGAACTGCAGGAACCGAAGGGCACTTACTTTCATTGCTGAGATACAATCAGAGCGGCCAGATGACTCAGATTATTCAGGTTCAGGAGCTGCTTCTGAGCTGCCGTGGGATCTGCAAGGGGAGGAGACGAGTCCTGGCTGTAATCAGGGATGCTCTTCCTTGCTGCTTTTACTTGACCATGGTACCTTCTCCCATCCCGTGTTAACACGTCTCTCTGATCCTTAAACACTGTACTTTCATTTATTCAACAAACACTAGAATCCAGGTTAAAAAAATAATCAGCATATCATTGAGGCACATTTTGGGGTGGCTTGCCCTGGACCTCAACAGAATCCTAGTTGACCTTAGCACCACCACCGCCGCCACCTGTACATCTCCATCACTCATGCGGATTTGCTTTAACTTGAGAAGCATGATCTATGGCTGCCTCGAGGGGGCTTGGATCCTAAATCACAAAAGTCAATGCCAAAAACTGAGAAGTTGCAAACCAACTGAGGAAGCCATTTGCATATTTGGAACATATGGTTCAATTATGTCATTTAATCTCCATAGTAGTAGACTGCTGCTTATTAGTGCTCTCATTTTGGGGATCAGGAAACAAAGGCTCCATGAGCTATATTAGGTCTGCATTGAATATTAATAGATCCCTTTAATGTCAGACCTAAAATAACTGGGAATAAGAGATCAAATAAAAATCAAAAGGCTAAAAAGAGAAAACAAGTCTGTCATGAGTCAGGAGAGTATCAGCAGATTTCACAATTCCCTGAAAGCCCTCGAACTTCACTGTCTAAGCTGATCACGATGACCCACATGTGGCATTTAAATTTTAATTGTAATGATTTCCCCAGTCACACGAAGCACATTTCAAGTGTTTAATGGCCACACATAGCTAGTGGCTACCTTACAGATTTATATAGCATTTCCATTATCACAGAAGATTCCATTAAACAATACAACTCTAGAATGTATCCTCATGAATGAAGGAGTCTATTCTTAGAAGATGATGGTTTTTCAAAGGCTACTATCTGAGCAGTGCTAGTATGGAGTTCCTGGAGGACAGAGGTAATATGCTTTCTCCCGCTGATGGAACAAGATGCAGCAGACAGCCTTTGTCTTTGAAGACAAAGCAGAGAGTCTTTTAAGAACCCACTCACTTGCCCAGGAGGCAGAGATGCTTCAGTGGCCAACGGGTGAGGTCTTTGAGGGCCCAGGAGGCACAGAGTCATCCTCTGAGCTCTCTCTTCCTCTCCAGGAGGCTTGATGGACTAGAGGACTCAGGAGGCCCTGTCAAGTTGCTTACCTCAACATCCTTCTGTGATGGGACTTCCCTGGTGATCCAGTGGTTAAGACTCTATGCTTTCAATGTAAGGGGTCTGGTTTTACCTCTGATCAGGGAACTAAGATCCTACACGCCACCTGTTGTGGCCAAAAAATAAATAAATACATAAAGTAAAATGTCTCTTCCCCGCCCCCCCCAAAAAAAAACAGTCCTTCTGTGATGCAACTAGCCAGGGGTAGGTAAGATTGTAAGGCTTAGTTTTATGGGGAAGAGAGAGAAAATGCAGGATCAGAAATCTCAGTTATGCTTCAAGCCTAAGCCAGATACCCCTCTATAACCGCCAGAGCTGCACTGAGGGTTACTGCCTTTGGTTTGGTCCTTAATAAAAACTGCAGTTTGATTTTTATTTGATATTCCTATATATACTAATTCTTTGGGAAACCTGAAAGAAAGAGCCTAGCAGGTAGGGCTGGGACGAGGTGACTCTGGGAGGCTAAACATAAACTATCATTAAAACCTCATCTCCCAATCAACAACACTTTATCCATTTCTTGTCTGTAGGACATGCTGCCCATCCCCTTTTTTCTGAAAGTCTCTTTCCTTTGTTTCCATGACAGTGTTCTGAGATTCCTATTTCTCCGACTGTTCATTAAAAATACCTTTAATTTAGTCTTCTTTTTCAACCCCTTAAATGTTGATCTATCCCAGGAGTCCATATTCAATTCTTTTCCTGTCCTAAATGCTCCTACACAATCACACCTCTATTTATGGTTTTGCCCACTTACCATATATGAATACTCTGGATGTTCTAAATGCATCTCACATCTCTCTATTGAGCCCCACACACAGATACTCGGTGACCTGCCAGATGTCGCCATTCGGATGTCCACAGGCAATCCAACCTTATTTCATCTTACACAGAACTCATCATTTCTCTTCCCGTTGCTAAACCTTCTTTCGCCCAGTTTCAGCCAAGGCTAGCCATTGCCAGTGCTCTAGTGCTACTCATCTTTACTGGTCAGCTTTAACCAGGATGATCGTTCTGTTGGCCCTAGGCTCCCTCCAACAACCTGAGACACAGAACTCCGTGAACACGATCTGTAAGATATCAAAGGCTGGTTTTTTGTTTGGTTTTGTTCTGTTTTGGCCGCACCACACAGCTTTCAGAACCTTAGTTCCCTGACCACGGATTGAGCATAGGCCCTGATAGTTAAAGCATAGAGTCCTAACCACTGAACTGCCAGGGAATTCCCTGCAAAGGTTTTTAAGATAATGTTTAGTGCTAGTGAGGAAATAACGTGAGAGTCCTTATACACACTTTTATGATGGGAGCATACATTTATACATTCCTGAAAAGGAATTCAGTGCTGCGTGTTGTTACTAATATCAAAACACCCGTTCAGAACACACTTGGGTTCCTGAAATAACATAGCAACATAGAGACTTATCTGACCTGAAGAATCTTTGGAGTCTATACTTGCCTTCTTGATGCCAGGAGGCACTCCTACGCATCACGGGAGTAAAGAAGGTGATGCCTTAAGACCAGCTTGTCGGAATAATTTTTCATAAAAGTTTAAGTGTCTTGAACCCATCTTCCAACAATATCATCCATAATTCCCTCCAGAGCCATTTGTCTTTGATAATAACTCACAGTTTATTGTATCAGGTTATCAGGGCTAATGACAGAAGTCAGCCTGCAAATAGAGACATTCCCTCCCAGTTTGGAGGCTTTGGTGCTCAAGAGTCTCATCCAGTGCTAGTTCCTTCTCCTCACAGGTACTCAGAGGCTAGATACAAGACCTCAGCCAATCAGAGCTTGATGGACCCTTCCAGGCCCTTGCAATGAGATATATATGTCCTAGGTAGAAAACAGAAACAACCAAGAATTCCAACTCTGTCATACCACATTCCAGCACAAAAGTCAACTATAAAATTTTATAAATATCACCAGAAATGTACTTTCCAATGGACAGAAAGCTCTATTCAAGGAAGTCAAAGAAAATGTAAAGCAAATTAGAAAGTGAATTGGAGACATAATGTGGTACATTAGCCCCCAGAGCTGGGTGTCTGAAGCAATGCAACATCTTTCCAACACATGTCGAGAGTTTCCAAAAATTTATTCTTAATTCCTCTCAAATGAATATGTACTAAATGAGTAGGTAGAGACAAGGGTAAAGATTTGTGGTCTAGGATGTTTGATGCAATATTATTTCTTAAAAAACTGGAAATAGAACTGCCATATGACCCAGCAATCCCACTTCTGGGCATACACACCGAGGAAACCAGATCTGAAAGAGACACGTGCACCCCAATGTTCATTGCAGCACTGTTTATAATAGCCAGGACATGGAAGCAACCTAGATGCCCATCAGCAGGGGAATGGATAAGGAAGCTGTGGTACATATACATCATGGAATATTACTCAGCCATTAAAAAGAATTCATTTGAATCAGTTCTAATGAGATGGATGAAACTGGAGCCCATTATACAGAGTGAAGTAAGCCAGAAAGATAAGGACCAATACAGTATACTAAAACACATATATATGGAATTTAGAAAGATGGTAACGATAACCCTATATGCAAAACAGAAAAAGAGACACAGATGTACAGAACAGACTTTTGGACTCTGTGGGAGAAGGCGAGGGTGGGATGTTTAGAGAGAACAGCATCGAAACATGTATATTATCAAGGGTGAAACAGATCACCAGCCCAGGTTGGATGCATGAGACAAGTGCTCGGGCCTGGTGCACTGGGAAGACCCAGAGGGATCGGGTGGAGAGGGAGGTGGGAGGGGGGATCGGGATGGGGAACACATGTAAATCCATGGCTGATTCATGTCAATGTATGACAAAAATCACTACAATATTGTAAAGTAATTAGCCTCCAACTAATAAAAATAAATGAAAAAAAAAAAGAGCAGTAATAAACTACTAAGAATCTAAAAAAATAAAAAATAAAAATAAAATAAAAATAGTGGAAACTATAAATGCACTATACTTTATTTGTTATATGTTAGTTGCTTAGTCATGTCTGACCCTCTTTGTGACCCCATGGACTATATAGCCCGCCACTCTCCTCTGTCCATGGAATTCTCTAGGCAAGAATACTGGAGTGGGTTGCCATTCCCATCTCCAGGGGATCGTCCCAACCCAGGGATCAAACCTGGGTCTTCTGTATTGCAGACAGATTCTTTACCATCTGAGCAACCACGGAAGCCCTATTTATTATAGGTGGGTAATAAATAAATTATGGTAGTACAAATACTATGCCACCACTAAAATTATATTTTGAAATAGTTTTAATATCATAGTAAAATGCTCATGATACAATATGAATTTCTTAAAAGCACATGTATGTACGAGTATAGCTCAATTTAAAATGTCTAAATATATATACATATGTGCACTGTAAAACAAGACTTAAAGAAAACATACTAAGTGACTATTAGAGTCACTTAGATTTTTAGTGATTTTCCTGCCACTATTTCCTACCAATTAGAGATTTTTCCTACCATGTGTAGCTGTTATCTCTAGAATAAGAAAAATATTAGAAAAGCAATCAGGCTGTCTTCACAGTATTATTTAATACCTGGTGACAGATAAAAGAAATATATTTGAGTACCTTGAAGGGACTTCCCTGACAGTCCAGTGGTTAAAGCTCCACACTCCCAAAGCAGAGGGCACAGGTTTGACCCCTGGTCAGGGAACTAAGACCCCATATGCCACATAGCACAGCAAAAAAAAAGAAAAGAACTTGGTTAGATTTGCATACCTTCAGAGTAAAGACTTGTCTACAATTTTTTTTTCCCTTATATTTACTAGTACAGGGTTTTATGCATAGGAGGGCAGTCAACCGGTAAGTTTAAGGAGAAATAGCTAATATGATCAGTTCAGTGATCACTTCTGAAAAGGGCCCATGGTCAATGTGTCAATAAAAAGACCACTAAGTCACAAGGTGAAATTCAGCGTCAGGGAAGATGTCAAAATTTCCAGTGTAGAGGAATACCAAAAAAAATTAGCGTCAAGCATCTCTGATTCCAACCCAAATTTCATCACTTAATAGCTAAGTAAATTTGGCTCAGTTACGTACTTCTGTGAGCCCCAACTTGGTCACCAATAATAATACAATTCCTCAAGGTAGTTAAAAGAATTAAAGGAGGTTCGGTACCTGGCAAATTGTTGGTATTTTGTTTTCCCCCTCTTGAAGCATGCTTCATTTCACCAAGAAATGAAAGTCATGAATAATTAAAATTGTCATCAGCATCCTCAGTTCATTAAATATCTTCTTTTGAAGAACTCAAAGGATTTAACATTAAATTTTAAATGGTATCTGTGTGGACTGAATCTACCCACATTTTGAAAACTAGAGGTTGAATCTTTTGTTCTTGCTGCCAGCAATTAAATTTTTCAGTATTTCCCTGAAATCCTTTTGTTGTTTCATCAAATCTGAGTGGGATGGGACACTCGTTTCCCCAGGGTCTGGGGTTGAGCATTATATATGAAAGTCACACCAAGATCAGGAGAAATGAATACTTTGTCTCAGGTCATTCATTTTCAAATGCTTTTTGAGGCAGTAGAAAAAGTGGATGGGAGGAACTTTGAAAGAGTAGCCTGCTTTATGAGACAAAAGGATTTCATTTTCATAATTTAATACTAGGAAGCAGAATTATCTTTGATGAAATAGTTATTTTGGAACTGGAGTATCTCCTATTTCCTTTGTGTTTTCCTCTTACAGTATGGGGACATTAATTACAGTGAATGTAATGGGGCCATGTGAAATTTTATTTGTCATGCAATACCACTTCTCCTTGTGCTTTTGACTAGTTGGTTAAGCAGTAAATTTCAAAATATTTTTTCCTAGTCATCTACTTTAAAAGATATTCTTTCAAAAGACTTAGCAAAACAATTCTGTATTCTTCTATTTTGATCTATGAACCACTGGACTTTTACATTGCCCTTACTTTGAAGGCAGTGGCAATAAATATTAATAACTGGGGCTATATGTGCATTAAGCAAACTAGTCATTTCAGCAAAGAAAACTGGCTAGTAATAATGATGTGATGTGCTTGATTCAATGTTATTTAAGCTAAGGCTGTGTACAGCTGAGTGTTGTTTCCGCTGTGGCCCAGCTGTGGAGCTACTAGGAATTGTCCTCCATTCTTCCCCGTAGCATATTAGACACTTTCTGACCTGGGGCATTCATCTTCTGGTGTCATATCTTTTTTTCTTTCCATACTATGAATGGAGTTCTCTGATCCTGGGAAAGATTGAGGGCAGGAGGAGAAGAGGGCGACAGAGGATGGGATGGTTGGATGGCATCACCGACTCAATGGACTTGAGTTGAGCAAACTCTGGAAGATGGTGAAGAACAGAGATGACTGGCGTGCTGCAGTCCATGGCGTTGCAAAGAGTCAGACATGACTTAGCAACTGAACAACAACAAATGGGGTTCTCCAAGGCAAGAAAACTGGAGTGGTTTGCCATTCCTTCCTCCAGTGGACCACATTTTAACAGAACTCTACACTATGACCCGTCCATCTTGGGTGGCCCTGCATGGCAAGTCTCATAGCTTCGTTGGAGTTATACAAGCCCCTTCGCCATGATAAGGCTATGATCCATGAAGGGGACAGTTAAATGCGGTGGGATCCCATTCCCCACCACGCTTTGGGAAATTTTTTTGGTCATTATCATATAACTTGCATTCCAGAATCCTTGCCTTATACTACAAAATTCTTATGGTGTGGCTTTGTTCTCATGGACTCAAGATGGTGCCTCTATGTCCTCTAGACACTACACGATCATTCCAGGCAAAAGGAAGAGATAAGGACAACACTGTAAGTCTACCAGCTGGGAAACAATATATTTCCTAGAATTTCCACCCAGTAGAATGCAGCTTGCATATCATAGGTCAGAATTATATGACATGTTCATTATTAACTGCAAAGAAAGCCTAAGAAGTCATCCTCATGAAATGTTTTTCCTCTGCAAATGTATCAGATATCCCATCAGATTCATTCTCACCCCCAGACACATCTTCCTGGTGCCTCTTGCCCTCCTCCCATCTGACCTGGATCTGCTCTAAACTTAATACTTAGCCAGGAACCCGGGACACCTCCATTTTCATCATCCTAGGAATTTTCTTCCTCCTGCTCCTGTGTTAGATCCTCTGTTTCTTGGAGGTTTAGTTCTTGCTTACCACTTTGTTTTAGTTGTGCACACCCTTCAGTAGCTTTTTGAAAAGGATAAAAAATATTTGAGACCTAAGGTATCTGACGGAGAAGGCAATGGCACCCCACTCCAGGACTCTTGCCTGGAAAATCCCATGGATGGAGGAGCCTGGTAGGCTGTAGTCCATGGGGTCGCTAAGAGTCGGACACGACTGAGCAACTTCACTTTCACTTTTCACTTTCACACATTGGAGAAGGAAATGGCAACCCACTCCAGTGTTCTTGCCTGGAGAATCCCAGGGACGGGGGAGCCTGGTGGGCTGCCATCTATGGGGTCACACAGAGTCGGACACGACTGAAGTGACTTAGCCGCAGCAGCAGCAAGGTATCTGAAAATATCTTTTATCTCACGTCACACTTGAATGATAGCTTGGCTGAGTAGAATCCTAGATTATCAATCATATTTTGGGACTGCCGGTTCCTTTTATTTTTTCTTTCAGTATCTTGGGGATGCCATTCAGCTGTCCTCTGCTGAGTTCTCAGATGTCTGCACAGACGGTGAAATCCCAGAATCTTCAGTCAGCTTCTTGGAGTCTCTCCACCCACGTGTGCAGCTCCGTGCTTGGCCAAGAAACCAGGAGGACTCTCTGCTGATATCTGGGTCTCCTTCTCTGTGCAGTTGCCTTCTCCCGAGTACCTGATCCACAAATGTCAACTGTCTTACTGTCTGTGAGTCTCAGTTTCTGCCTTATCTCCTCTCTGACTTCATTTCTATATGCCATCTTTACAGAGGGCCCCATGGAGAAAACCCAGGCGAATGTGGTGGTTACATCATGTGTTTCCCTTTTCTTAAGAACCTTATCCCTGCAGCGTTCAATGCTGAATAACTGAAAAGTTGTTTCATATATTTTGCCCAGTTTTACGGTTGTTTGCTGTAGGAGGGTAAATCTGTATCAGCCACTTCATTAAAGCTGGAACTAAAATCTGATTGACTGAATTTTTTATTTTTTAAATTTTTGGCCATGCTCTAAAACTTGTGGGATCTTATTTCCCCACCCAGAAAATCAAACCCAGGTCCTCGTCAATGAAAGCTCAGAGTCCTAACCACTGAACGGCCATGGAATGCCCTAAATTTTTTTGCTTTTAACTTTTTTATGTTTTCAGTGCACATACAACAGAATTTAATTCAACATCTTAAAAGGGACAGTTTTTTATGGTGATACTGGTTCTGCCCCCTCCACCAATTATTTAGTGATCAGTATAGAAAAAGTGGGGCGTTTCAATGGGAAACTGTGTGACATCTGTAAAAACTTAACAGCCTAAGTACTAGTAAGACTGATTTCTCATTCTGAGATAAGGTACGAGTGAAAGAAGATGTTTTGGCTCTGGATTGATCCGGGGAAGATTTGGATTTCTATTTTGACAGGCTGCTCAGAGTCTTCAAATATTAGCTCTAAAAAATGAGCTCTCCATTCTTAGGAATGGAGAGAAGATTCTGCCAGAATAGATTCACATAGAGGAATTTTATATTATAATTCCAACACATAGCTAAGTTAAACAATTCATTGGACCGGAAAAATTCAACAGATAATGAAAAACAGTGTTTAAGATAAAAGCAATTTAGGGACTTCCCTGGTGGTTCAGAGGAAGTAAGACTCCTCACTCCCAATGCAGGGGGGCCAGGTTCAATCTCTGGTCAGGGAACTAAGATCCGACATGTCACAATTATGAGCCTGTATGCCGCAGCTGAAGAACCTGCATTTGCAACTAAAAAAAAAAAAAAAGATAGACCCCCATGCTGCAAGGAAGAATTAGAGCAGGCAAATAAATTTTTAAAAAAGGAAAATAAAAGCGATTTATCCAAACTCTGGGCTTACCAGATGGCACTAGTGTAAAGAATCCATCTGCCAGTGCAGGAGATGTAAGAGACGTGGGTAAAGTCCCTGGGTCAGGAAGATCCCCTGGAGGACAGCACAGCAACCCACTCCAGTGTTCTTGCCTGGAGCATCCCATGGACAGAGGAGTCTGGCGGGCTATGGTCCGTAGGGTCACAAAGAGTCAGACACAGCTGAAGCAAAGTAGCATGCGTGCATGTATTCAAACTCTAGTATGTACTGTGGATAAAGATAGAAGCTGGGCTCCTTTTTAAACAAGGCTTCATGAGTCTTACATCTCTGATCTGGAAGGCTGTCAGCATACTCCTTATATCCAGCAGAGCAGGTTCCGCTTTTGCCTTTCTCAGATACTGAGACTCGAGCATCGATGGTCTCTCAACATGGGAATGTGGACTTTGGGGTCAGACTCACTGGTTCAGATTCAAGCTGCCTCTTACAAGTTGTGTGATCTCCAGGATGTTACCCTCTTTGAGGCTCAGTTTCTGGAACCCAGCAGAAAGCACTGCTTCCTGAGACATTATCTGCCTCTGCCCTGCCAAGCTGTTGGCACTGAAGCCAACTTTCTAGGGCAAGTAACTGGACCAAGCAAAGGGGTATGTTAAAGACTCCTTCCGGGCTTTCCTGGTGGCTCGGGGGATAAAGAATCTGCATGTCAACGCAGAAGACATGGCTTTGATCCTTGGGCCCAAAAGATCCCACATGCTGTAGAGCAACTAAGCCCGTGAGCAACAGCTATTGAGCCTGTGCTCCAGAGCCCGGGAACTGCAACTACTGAGCCCTCGAACCACCTCTACTGAAGCCTGTGTGCCCCAGAGCTCGCGCTCTGCACCAAGAGAAGCCACTGCAATGAGAAGCCTGCTCACTGCAACCAGAGAGTAGCTCCTGCTCGCCAAAACTAGAGAAAAACCTGTGCAGCAATGAAGACCCAGCACACCCAAAAAATAAATAATTTACCATCATTGTTCAGAAAATTAGATGTAGGGACTTTCTTAGCTCTCCGGTGGTTAAGACTCCATGCTTCCAATTCATGGGGTGCAGGTTTGATCCCCGGTGCAGAAGTAAGGTCCCACAGGCCATGTGGCATGGCCAGAAAAAAAAAAAAAATTAGATGTACATGATGGATAGAAAGATAGATATAAATTTTGCTTTATTTCTCTCTTTAGGGGGTGTGTGTGTGTGTGTGTGTGTGAAAAAGAGAGAAAAATAAAACATATATAGAAAAATAATAACTGGCAAACCTATGTGAATGATATATATGTATATTTCTTTCAGCAATCTCATTTTTTTTGCATATTTGAAATTTTTCAATTAAAAATATCATCATGATTAATAAAGCTTTGTATTTTCAAAATATTATACTTGGTCCATACAAACTTGGTCCAAGTTTGTAGAAGCTTCATTTCCCAACCCCCTGCACTCCCCTCCCTAAGATTCTCTCTCGCTATGCATTTAGAATACATAAGAATCTCTGCTGTTGGGACCTGGCCAAACTCTCCCCTCACCACTGTTCCCAGACATCCAGACAGTCCAACTAAGAGCTAATGTTCTAGGGGCAGGGACCCTGGAGCCACAGACTAAAGCAGTTTATGTACCATCATTCTCAAGAGTGAGACTACCAACACACTTTGAAGTTTTAGATATAATTCCTTAATAGCTCAGTTGGTAAAGAATCCGCCTGCAGTGTAGGAGACCCTGGTTCGATTCCTGGGTTGGGAAGATCACTGAAGAAGGGATAGGCTACCCACTCCATTATTCTTGGGTTTCCCTTGTGGCTCAGCTGGTAAATAATCTTCCTGCAATGCGGGAGACCTGGATTTGATCCCTGTGTTGGGAAGATCCCCTGGAGAAGCGAAAGGCTACCCACTCCAGTATTCTGGCCTGGAGAATTCCATGGGCTGTAAAGTCCATGGGGTCGCAAAGAGTCGGACACGACTGAGCCACTTTCACTTTCACTTCTTAACAGTAGACGGTTGAACCAGGTAAGCCTCCCAGGGTCCTTTCCATTGTAAATGTCCTTGAATGTGAAACGGTAAGGGTTTAGAGTCTCCCGAGTAAGTTTTACAATATTGTTTCTTTTCCCTTGTGATCTGACTACTCAGATTTTTGAAGCTGGCACACACTTTTGCTTTGCTTTCTTTTCTGTCTCCCAAAAGAGCTAAGATCCAGTGTCTGCCAGGCAAAGTTGCTAGAGGTGGCATTCCTGGAAGCTCCCACCCCCAGGTGGTGTCAGACCTCACGTGATCCAACCACCACGCAATGGGATGCATGACGTCATCTCAGGAGGTGAGTCCTTCTAATACAGGGCTTGCTGCTGCTGCCGCCGCTATGAACAACAAGCCATCACCTTAGGCAGATTCAACTTTGCACAGGTCAGTGGCCAAGGCTGAGTAGACAATAGGCTCATCTGAAGGTCACATTGTCCCCACCCTAATGCAGGGACCTTGGTGGCAGGTCACACAACATATTAAACATTCATGAAACATTCTGCAATTGCAGATGTGAAATGAAAGCAAGGTGGGTTTTCCCTGCCAAGATGTGGTATCTTGTGGTTCACGTTCTGTTGAGTCAGGCACTTCAGTTGGTCAGGCTGGGGTTATGCAGGCAGATGTTGGGGTGAATCGTCACTGTACACTGGTAGAAAGAGACTGACTCTGAATATAAAACACATGAGTAAACAGTAACAGGACAGGAAGCCTTTAGATGGGCATTAAAAGAAGGCAAGGCATGCATTAAAGACACTTGTAATTCATAATTACCTCAAAATAATTATAGATGCAGAACTTGAGGGTGGAGGGAAAAGATGAATAGCCAATATCCATCTGAAAGATAGTTATAAATAGAACAATAGAAATAATAACAATACATTTTGTGTAGAGACCTTAGGGGCCTCTACCACAGAGAGAAGTGTGTGTTAGTTGCTCAGTCGTGTCTGATTCTTTGTGACCCCATGGACTGTAGCCCACCAGGCTCCTCTGTTCATGGGATCCTTCAGGCAAGAATACTGGAGTGGGTAGACACTCCCTTCTCCAGGGGACTTTCCCAACTCAGGGATCAAACCCACATCTCCTACATCGCAGGCCGCTTCTTTACCATCTGAGCCACCAGGAAAGCCCTCTACCATAGGGTATCATGTCAGTTCAAATAGTGAGTTTTATCTCTTCCCTTCAGTTAACTGTTTCTTAAAACGAAATCTGGAGTCCAGAAAGTATTTGCTTCCCTACTTACTCAGCAGCTGTGTCCGCCCTCCTCGCTCCCCCAGTGGGCTGAGGGCCCCTTGATCACTGCCTGCTGCTGCAGCCCTGGCCTCCTAGCAACACTCAGCTCCCCACAGCTTGGGAAGTGGGGGTGTCAAAGGGAAGCCTGGGGTGGGGGGGGGGCAGAGATGAGACCGTGAGGAAGGCTCTTTTCTCCCAGGTCCTGGAGTAAAGAATTGCTGCTTCATAATCATTAATATTACAGAACAAGGGATTTGCTTTCCTTGGCATATTGAGGACTCAGCCCAAGGGTAGTAAATCATGTGCCAAGGAGGGCGGGACTGCATTTTGGTGCCAGAAGCAGAGAGCTCTGTTTGAGAGATGCCTAGTAATTCTTTCTCTACTTGCCCTAAGGACTGATGAAGAGATAGGTTAAATGTATTGTCTTTTTGATACACGAACAGTTAGACTGTTAAGATGTGCTTCAGTTGTTCTTTGGGAATAATGTCATTTTAGAGTCTGATAATACTTTAGGATCATGCGGCTCAAGTATTCTTTTGTAACTTGGTAAATTGAGGCCCCAGGAACTTACATGACTCATCTGGGCTCTCCCAGTAAGGAAGGGGGAAGTCGGTACTAGAACACAACCACTCACAGCTCAGTCTTATGCTCCTACCAGAGTCGATGCAGAGGTGAATCAGGCCATGACGGTTCACATCATGGTCAAGGTCATGGGTCACAAAACAGCTGGCTATTTTCAGGGATATGGCCCATGTTGTAGACGGAGCAGAACTTACTGAAACACACGACCTGTGCTCTTGGCCACACTAGCAACACGTTCTTCTTGGTTGAGCTAACCAGGACAGACAACAGTGAGGAAATGGCAAAAATCAGTGAAAACAACTAATCATTGCTCACCCACGAGTCTTACATTGAAAGATGGACTCTGGGCTTATCCTTTTGTTTATGGTCAAAGGGAAGGCGATACCACGCTATGAAACTGTCTCTGTACTCAACAAAAATTTTTTTATGACAAAAATCTACCTCAAACTTTTTTTTTAATTTTTAAAAATGTTTACTTTGATTGGACCATTTTTTAAAGTCTATGTTGAATTTGTAACAATACTGTTTCTGTTGTTTATGTTATGGTTTTTTTGGCTTTGAGGCATGTGCGATCTTACCTCCTGGACCAGGGATCAAACCCACATCCCCTGAATTGGAAGACAAAGTCTTAATCACTGGACCACCCCAAGAAGTCCCTCAAGCTATTTTTAAATGACAACAAAAGGAAGTGATCTCAACTCTTGTCAGTTCCGTTCAGTCACACATGTAGCTCATGGAGCTAAGTACAATAATTAGGCTCAAAGAACGAGAGAACCTGAAGAATCAGAATCAGGAACTGGGAGTCAGTCCTCCACTTGGCATTTATCTCTGAGTTGGGTCTGTGGTTAACTTTTGTATCTCCTCCTACAGCAAGTCTTCTCCATTTAGTTAGAAAGTGGACCACAGTCCACAGTCATCTAACTTTATATCTTTCTGGAACCATAACCCCTGAGACAAGACAGTTGTTCCTCCAATTTCAAACTTGAGAATCCCAGGAAAGGACTCTGATAGGCTCAGCTGGGGGCTTCCCTGGTAGCTCAGCTGGTTGGGAAGTTCCCCTGGAGAAGGGATAGGCTACCCACTCCAGTATTCTTGGGCTTCCCTGGTGGTTCAGATGATAAAGAATCCTCTGGCAATGCAGGAGACCTAGGTTTGATCCCTGGGTTGGGAAGATCCCCTGGAGGAGGGCATGGCAACCCATTCCAGTACTGTTGCCTGGAGAATCCCCATGGATAGAGAAGCCTGGTGGGCTACAGACCATGGGGTCGCAGAGTCAGACACGACTGAGCGACTAAGCACAGCACAGCACAGGCCCAGCTGGTCGTCCTAACTTCCCCTGAATCATCACTGAGTTGGGAGAAACAGGGAATTATGATTAGCCAGACCTGTGCTACAGGTTCGTGACTCAAGAGTGGGGGAGGAAGAGGAGGACATCTATAAGAATAAGGGGAAATAGGAAAGCTTGCTTGTATAGCAGAAAGACCACAGCCACACCAGCTCCTTCTGTTGCATCTTGATCTCTGTAAGTGCTGTCATTCAGCAAAACTGCCATTACCTCATGCCCCCCTCCCTCTAGGCCACATGCACAGATATGAACTGTTAACAAACTTGGATGATGACATTGGTGGTCCAAGGATATCTTGGTAAGTTAAACAGCCTTGTCAAAA
Organism: Cervus elaphus; assembly: GCF_910594005.1. Lineage (NCBI taxonomy): Eukaryota > Metazoa > Chordata > Mammalia > Artiodactyla > Cervidae > Cervus > Cervus elaphus. The sequence continues at coordinate 25,908,029 of NC_057828.1, read as the reverse complement.
TCAATCTATATCAATGAACCCTGCAAGAACCTTCCAAGGACAGGAGGGCAAGAGACAGTGTACAGTAAGTTCCCTACATATGAATGAGTTCCATTCTGAGAGCAAGTTCAGAAGTCCAATTTGTTCATAAGTCCAATGAAGTTAGCCTATGTACCCAAATAACACAATTGGCTATATGGTACTGTACTGTAATAGGTTTATAATACTTTTCACACAAATAATACATAAAATAGACACAAAAAATAAAGAAGACATTTTTAATCTTACAGTACGGTACTTTGAAAAGTCCAGTAATACAGTACAACAGCTGACATACAAGGGCTGGCATCGAGTGAACAGGCAGGAAGAGTTACTGCCTGGAGGAGGGAGAAGAGGATGCGATGGTAGAGCTGAAAGATCGTCAGCAATAGGAGGTGGAGGGCAAGGTGCAATTTCACTTACGCCTGATGGTGGAATGCATGTTCACATCTTTGAAAGTTCACAACTTGAAGTTCATATGCAAGGGACTTACTGTCCAGTGATTAAGAATGCTAGGAGAGAAAGCAAGTGGTCTGAGTTTTGTCACTAACCAACTCTGCGACCTTAGGCAAGTCCTTTCCTCTCTCCGTCTGTTTATAAAATGGGAGAAGCTGGCCCACGAGATCACTAAGTTCCATCGAGCCCGATCCTTCAGGTGCAATGCAGGTGCTGCTACAGAGCATATGTGTCACTGCCCCCTCTAGTGGCTAAAGTAGGAAAAGCGTGCAAGAGTATTCCAACTTCAAACAAAGAGAACAACTTTCTCCCGAGCCTGACGAGCACATTCCCTGGGAACAAGTTTTAAAGGCCTAAGTTCTGGGGGCAGAAGGACACCACAGCTTTCTCAGGAGAAGCCCTGGAGAAGTGCCAAGGGCGGCCTCGCTCCTGCCCAGAAATGTAGCCGTCACCCTGACACTGTGATTCTCCACCTCACCACGTGTGTCCAACTGAGGTGGCAGAAATAAGAAACTGACCACAGAGGAAAAAAAAAAAATTGTAGAAGACTGTAAACGCCTCTGCAGACAGTAGAGGACGAGAGGGAGAGAGGAGTTAGTCTCGCGAAAGCTACTGATCGAAATTCATTTGTTCCGAAGTGCTTACTGCGCATCTACTGTTGTCTTAGGCACTGTGGTTGACAGCACAGAGGATAAGGGAATTCACAGTTTCAGTCCTCCCAAAGCTTTTATTCTAATAGGACATACACAGTACATACGGATGGATACATAAACAGTATCCATAAATATAAGGATGGTAAGTGCCGGAAAGTGAAAATCTAAGGTGTTCTCTGAGCTCACAACAGGGGGCCCAGCCCTTGACTTTGGTATCAGAGATGATCTCTCTAAGGAAGTTATCTTTAAGCTCAGTTTTAGGAGTGCTAACAGGGCTTCCCTGGTGGCTCAGTTGGTTAAGAATTTGCCCACAATGTGGGAGACCTGGGTTCAATCCCTGGGTTGGGAAGATCCCCTGGAGAAGGGAATGGCTACCCACTCCAGTTTTCTGGCCTGGAGAATTCCATGGACAGAGGAGCCTGGAGGGCTACAGTCCATGGGGTTGCTAAGAATCAGACATGACTGAGCCACTTTCACTTTCAACAGTGTGGTATTTTGATTTACAAGTGTACATACATCTTATTATAAATGTATATTTATACATAAATATAGTTATTGTCGTACAGTCGCTAAGTCATGTCTGATTGTTTGCGACTCCATGAAATACAGCATGCCAGGCTTCCCTGTCCTTCACCATCTCCCCGAGTTTGCTCAAACTCATGTCCATTTAATCGATGATGCCATCCAACCATCTCATCCTCAGTCATCCCCTTCTCATCTTGCCCTCAGTCTTTCCCAGCATCAGAGTCTTTTCAAATGAGTCGACGCCTCGCATCAGGTGGCCAAAGTATTGGAGCTTCAGCTTCAGCTGAATGTCCTTCAGCATCAGTCCTTCCTATGAATACTGAAGGTTGATTTCCTTTAGGATTTACTGGTTTCATCTCCTTGCTGTTCAAGGGACTCTCAAGAGTCTTCACCAGCACCACAGTTCAAAAGCATCAATTCTTCAGCGCTCAGCCTTCTTTATGGTCCAACTCTCACATCCATACATGACTGGAACAAACAGTTTTGACTATGTGGACCTCTGTCAGCAAAGTGATGTTTCTGCATTTTAATATAATGTCTAGGTTTGTTATCATCTTTCTTTCAAGGAGCAAGCGTCTTTCAATTTCATGGCTGCAGTCACTGTTTACATTGATTTTGGAGCCCCCCAAAATGAAAGCTGACACTGTTTCCACTTTTCCCCCTTCTACTTGCCATGAAGTGATGGGACTGGATGCCATGATCTTAGTTTTTTTAATGTTGAGTTTTAAGCCAGCTCTTTCACTCTCCTCGTTGACCTTCATCAAGAGGCTCTTTAGTTCCTCTTCATGTTCTACCATTAAAGTGGTATCATCTGCATATCCGAGATCGTTGATATTTCTCCCAGCAATCCTGATTCCAGATTGAGCTTCATCCAGCCCAGCATGTCATATGATGTAATCTGCATATAAGTTAAATAAGCGGGGTGACAATATACAGCCTTGACATACTCCTTTCCCAATTTTGAACCAGTCCGTTGTTCCCTGTTCTAACTTTTGCTTCTTGTCCTGCATACAGGTTTCTCAGGAAGCAGGTAAGGTGCTCTGCTATTCTCATCTCTTTAAGAATATTCCACAGTTTGTTGTGATCCACACAGTCAAAGGCTTTATCGTAGTCAAAAAAGCAGATGTTGTTTAGAAACTCCCTTGCTTTTTCTGTGATCCAGCCTATGTTGGCAATAAGGATAGTAAATGCCAGAAAGTGCAAGCTGCTTCCCTCAGACTCTTCAGCCTCATCTGTTGAATTCATTCAGAATGACTTTGATATGGAGACAAGGGGCAGGAAGAAGGTTGGTGCTAAGTCAATGCCCTGCATAGAGTAGGTTCTTCTTTTTTTTTTTTTTTTTAAAGAAAGTCCTGCTTTTTAAAAAATTAATTAATTTATTTGGCTGCACCGGGTCTTAGTTGCAGCTCCCTGGATCTTCAATCTTCGTTGCGGCATGCAAGCCCTTAGTGTTGGCATGTGGGGTATAATTTCCCAACCAGGGATTGAACCCAGGTCCCCTGCTTAGGGAGTGCAATGTCTTAGCCACTGGACTACCAAGGAAGTCCCCAGAGTAGGTTCTTAATGAGTGTTTAACGAAGGCATGGTTGAATGGATGTGTGAACAAAGAGCTTAATCTGCTGGTGTGTCCAACAACTAGGTGATGACAAGGGTGTCATGTCCATCAGAAAACTGAGATGCTGACAGTGTTTTAAGACTCAAAAGAGATCTTTAATTGCAAGCACAGTCACCTCCATTTTGTGTTGTTGGCCATCCTCACTCCTCAGCATCGCAGGCTTCCTGTGTCCCACTGCTGAGACTCTTCGATAAAGTATGATTTTCCGTGATTCTAAAGATGAAGAAAAACCAACCCCAGTTCAGTGATAGCTGGTCTGAGGGCCACTGAGCCAGGTGCCAAGATAGGACAGGAATTGAAATCACTCTCTCCCACAACTGAGACTTTGTTTCATAGAGTCGGCACATTTATCAAGAAGAACATATTGGGAATTAAATCATTTTCAACACACTAAAAGTCTTATTTGAAGGAAGACTAATGAGGGTTCCTTTTTCAAAATTAAGATTTCCTAATGGTTTCTGTGTGTGGACTTTCCTCACCAGGTTTTCTTAAAATGTGGTTGACCTTGAAGGCAGAAGTTCGTGTTGGAAAACAAGCCTCAGTTCCTGAAAATAAAAACTTTTAAGAGTCATCATCCTATACCCATAAGGATTCTTTCTTGCAAACAGTCCAAAACAACTCCAGTTGTTCTAAGGAAAATGGGAATTGGTGAAAATGAGAGGTACGTCACACAGAATCACAATAAGGCTGAAGAACCAGTTCGGGGTAATGAATCCAGAAGGAAGACTGAAATCACGTTACAGAACGGGCCCCTGCAGCCTGACGCCCCTCCCACCCCGCCCCACATTGCAACTTGCACCACCGAGAGAGTGCATTGGTGAGATTACCTTCAACACTAACTACCAGAGCCCCCCAATTACAAGACTGTAAATAAGAGAAAGACAAGAAAGACCCCTCTTTCTTGTTTTCAAGCCTGGAAGCTCAAGGTTGACAGGTAAACTCCCTTCCTTGGAGCCCCCTCTATGTTCATGTTCCCCGGTGCAGCCCCTGTTACTATGGTTACCTCATGATGTGTGAGCGCTGTTCCAGTTCAGCCATCCTGAGCCCCACACTCTAGCCAACATAAAGAGGGAAGGGATGAAGTCCCAGCTGCCCTTTATTTTTTATTTGAAATCTCTTGCATTCCTATACACCAACAATGAAAGATCAGAAAGAAACAACCGTCCGGAGAACAGTACAGAGGCTCGGCCGTCCTTTAGAAAGAGGCATCCTGGAAGAAGCCACAAAGAGCTCCCCTGTCCTGCGCACTGGCCAGAACCAGCCGATCCCTGCCTCAGTGGAGCAGGGTGATATGGTCTTCATCCTGAGCGGCATGTGCTCACTTAAAAAAAAAAAAGAGGTTTGGGGGAGACACTTACACTGTTGGTGGGGATGCAAACTAGTACAGCCGCTATGGAGAACAGTGTGGAGATTCCTTAAAAAACTGGAAGTAGAACTGCCATGTGACCCAGCAATCCCACTGCTGGGCATACACACCGAGGAAAGCAGATCTGAAAGAGACACGTGTACCCCAATGTTCATCGCAGCACTGTTTATAATAGCCAGGACATGGAAGCAACCTAGATGTCCGTTGACAGACGAATGGATAAGAAAGCTGTGGTATATATACACAATGGAATATTACTCAGCCATTAAAAAGAATACATTTGAGTCAATTCTGATGAGGTGGATTAAACTGGAGCCTATTATACAGAGAGAAGTAAGCCAGAAAGAGAAACACCAGTACAGTATATTAGCACATACATATGGAATTTAGAAACATGGTAATTACAACCCTATATGCAAGACAGCAAAAGAAACACAGGTAAAGAACAGACTTTTGGACTCCGTGGGAGAAGGCGATGGTGGGATAACATGAGAGAACAGCACTGAAACATGTATATTACCATATGTAAAACAGATGACTAGTGCAAGTTCCATGAACCGGGCACTCAAAGCTGGTGCTCTGGGACAACCCAGAGGGACGGGGTGGGGAGGGAGGTGGGAGGGAGTTTCAGGATGGTGGGACACATGTATGCCCATGGCTGCTTCATGTTGATGCATGGCGAAAACCACCACAGTATTGTAGAGTAATTACCCTTCCATTAAAATAATAAATAAGCTTTAAGAAAAATAAGAGGTTTGGGGGAGACACAAAATATTGCGTATAAGATAGGCTCAAAGATGTATTGTACAACACGGGGAATATAGCCAATATGTTGTAATAACTATTAATGGAAAGCAACCTTTAAAACCTGTATAAAAATGAAAAACTCTAGGGGACTTCCCCAGTGGTCCAGTGCTTAAGAATTCATCTTCCAATGCAGGGGATGTGGGTTCAGTTCCTAGTCCAGAAACTAAGATCCCACATGCCTCAAGGCAACTAAGTCCCTGGGCTGCAGCTACCGAGCACATGTGCTGCAAATAAGACCCAATGCAGACAAATAAATAAATAAATGTAAAAAGAGATTAAAAAATGAAAAAATACACATGCACACATTAAAAAAATTAAGAAGTTTTGTTACTAAGGATGAAAGGAAGAGCAGAAACCTAGAGGCGTCTGGCACACGTAACAGACAGTAAACATGAAACACCATCTTTTCCTCCACTGTCCCTGTCTGTTAATTCCCAGGAACTCAGGTTTTCTGCAGCCACTGTCTCTGCAAGGAACAGCCGTGTCTGATGGGCGGGGCCGAGGTCGTGTGCCCACTCTCCACAATGAGAAGCAGGTCAGGCAACTGCATATCTGACCTAATTGGCCTCCAGAGTTAGGAAAAGACTCCACATTCCACAATATTCATAGAGTGTGAACACTCCCAAAGGAAAATGTTGATTTGAATCCTAGATAAGTCCTTAAACAATTATAATCCCAGACAATACTGACTTAGCTCCTTCTCATCCAGAGTCTCACTGTGAAGCTACATAAAATTATTACTGCTTTTGGCAATGATTTCTTGGACAAAATTTTAAAAATGGAAAAGCTGGCTACATCAAAATTAAAAACATCTGTGCATCAGATGACATAGTCAACTGAGAGAAGAGGCAACTACAAAATGGAAGAAAATATTTGTCAATTATATATCTGATAAGGGGTTAATACTCAGAATATATAACTAACTCTTACAACTCAACAAACTGAAACCAAATAAACCAACTTAAAAGTGGGAAAAGAATTTGAAAAGACATGTGTCCAAAGATATACAAATCTCCAACAAGCACATGAAGAAGATACTCAATGTTACTAATCATTAGGGAAATGCAAATCAAAACTTAAACCCATTAGGTTAGTTACTATTTTTAAAAGAAGAAGAAAGAAAACTGCAAGTGTTGGTGAGGATGTAGAGAAATTGAAGCCCTAGGCACTGTTGGCAGAAAAGTAAAATAATGCAGCTGCTAAAGAAAACAATATTGAGGTGACTTACAAAATTAAAAACAGAATTACCATATGATCTAGCAATTCTATGTCTGAGTATATATGCAAATAATTGAAAGCCATGTCTTGAAGAAATATTTGTACAACCAGGTTCATGACATTATTCAACATAGCCAAAAGGTGGAAATAAACTAGTGTCCACTAACAGGGGAATGAATAAAGATAGTGTGGTGTAGACATACAACTAAATAGTATTCAACTTTCTAAAGGAAGGAGATTCTGACATGCTACAACATGGGCAGAACTTGAGGACATTATACTAAGTGAAATAAACCCCTCACAAAAGACAAATGCTGTATGCTTCCACTTGTGTGAGGTATTAACGCCTAGAAGTAAATTTCACAGGGATGGAAAGTAGACGGTGGTTGCCCGAGGGTGGGAAAGGGGAGTTTGCGTTTAATGGGCATAAAGTTTCAAGTTTTGCAAGATGAAGCACTGGGGAGATTGGTTGGTTGCACAATGATGTGGAGGTACTTAACACTACAGAACAGTATATTTTAAAATGGTTAAAATGGTATTTTATGTCTATTTTATCACCATTTAAAAATCTTTTAAAAATACTACTACTGTTTTCTTGATGTACCCAGCAGTGGCCAAGGTTCTCAACCACCCTGGCATTCATCTTGCCCAGAATGTGAGAATAGTTAGTAAGAAGAGACACGTAATAAAAACTATGGCACACAACCCAAATCATAGAAGTCTTTGCTCTTGGATGAGAAAAGGAAGGAGCTTTTTTCCTTTAGCTTTAGGAATTTATCTGTTCCTGTGTGTGTCTGTTTCTATTTCCTATAACTTTAAGAATTTAATCTTATTTATTCCCTATGCCTGAGATACAGGGAATAAAATTTTCAACATAATCAAATTATAATTAGTATTCCGTGAAGAGTTTCTCTAGCCATTCTCTTTTATTTAGAAAAAGTTCTAGCATTCAAAAAAGGCAGATAAGTGGGTTAAGAACCACAATCCTCAGAAGCATTCGATATAGGAAATCTCCGCAAGTATAATTCAGTAGTCCCATTACTACTTGAAAGTACACAGCAGTAAGTGTAATTTGAATCATGTCTACAGAAACCTGTCACCTGCTATACACATTATCTCATTTGAACCTCAAAATAATCCCACAAAAGAATTAAATAAGTATCACTGCTCCTATTTTAAATGTGAAAGCCAAGGCTTTTGGAGGATATATCCAGGGTTAAATAAAGTGTTCTAGTAAGGGCAACGACTCAAACCCAGAAGGCAACAATCCATTTTCTTCAAACACATTATGATGCTTCCCTTAGCACTTAGAAAACAAACTGGTTAATACAGAAAGCAGGCCAAAGATTCTACGCCCTTTAAATATATATACTGGCTTTATTTTCATTCCAGTTTTCAAGCTTTGCTCTTTCATGATATTTTCTTCATCGCAATGGAAAAAATGCCTTAAAGCTTGGTTTTGAATAAAAGACAAATTTAAAGCTCTTAAAAAAAAATAATTTGAGAGTTTCTGTTTCCGGATATAAGGAGGACTAACATATCTGAGACTCTTCTAAGCATTTCAAAATGCTAGGTAAAATATAACAAATACTCTTTTCAGTCATAGCTGAGAGCACAAAAACAAAGGGAAAGCTTCAGGACCTGGAAATTATGAAAACAAACAAACAAACCAAAAACTGAAAAACAAAGAAGTGAGCTTGTAAATTAACACACAGACTATGCTGGAGCAGTGGGCATTACCAGTGTTGGTAACCAGAGGAACTTTCGTGCACATCTGGGGAATGATGATTATGCCTTGGGCTGGATCCAAACAAGATTTGGAACTGAGAACGTGCTTCATAAAACTAAAATTCAAAAAAAGCTGCCCCCTCAATGAAGCAGCAATTTAGAAAAGCTTCCACCTTCTACCATAGATAGGAAGGGTGCTTGTTTGAGTAGTCCTGGCTCCCTGTGAAAAATTCTTTCTGAGAATTAACCACCACCTCAAGCAGAGGAATTAGCACCAAAAAATAATTCCAACTTCCTGATACCCCACGACATGTGATCAGAGCAAACCGAACCCTGCTCCAGATGAGTATGCCTTCAACCCAAGTTGCTCATATAAGGCTCTGCTAAAGACGAGATACCAGCCCCAAATTACAAGACACACAAAGAAACAATCCACTCTATATGAGAGTCAAAACCAGACCCCCGAAACATGTGATATTAGGACAACCTAAGAAAAACATGAATGTATGTTTGAATTTATTAAAGTTATAAAACAAGAAATGAAAACATAATAAAATGCAATTACACTATTGAAAAAAGGAAAACTTTTAAAACAAGTGAAGTGAATCTATAAAACTTAAAAACATAGTAATCAAAGTTTAAAATTACAAGAAACAGGCTAAATAATAAGCTAGACATATTTAAAGAGAGCATTAGTGAACTGAAAAGCAAGTGTTAGGAAACTGTCCCAAATGCAGCTCAAGCTGAAAGAAGTGGGGGGCGAAAAATGAAGTTTCAAGAGGAGATAGAGGTGATTTAGAAAAGCAATATACAATGAATTAGTGGCTAACTTTTTTTAATTGATAAAAAAGTCGTGAATCACTAGGTTCAAGAAGTACAGTGAATGTCGAATGTAAATAAATTGTTGTAAATAAATGTAAACATTGTAAATGTAAATAAATATTGAATGTAAATGTAAATAAACATTGAATGTAAATAATTCTACACACAGAAACATTATGAAACATTTATGAAAATATCTTCAGAACACCAAAAAGCAAAAGGAAATTTACAAGCAACCACAGAGAAAAGGTATTTTTAATTTTAAAATAATGAATTAGATCCTAAATTCACAAATCATATATGTTTCTACCTCAGTCACAAGTCCCATATTTTGCTTTTCATAGTGAATTATACCCATTACCAGAATCATGTGTGCTTTTTCTTTTTTAAAAATAAATTTGTTTATTTTTAGTTGGAGGTAATTGCTTTACAATATTGGGTTAGTTTCTGCCATACATCAACATGAATCAGCCATTAAGTATATGCATGTCCCCTCCTTCTGGAGCCTCCCTCCCACCCCATCCCACCCTTCCAGGTTGTCACACCGCTAGGTTTGAGCTCCCTGCAGCAAAGTCCCACCAGCTGTCTATCTCACACATGGTCATGTGTATGTTTCAATGTTACTCTCAGCTCACCCTTCCCCTCCTTTCCCCGCTTTTTCCCCGCTGTGTGCTCAAGTCTGCCTCCGCTGCTGCCCTGTGAACACGCTCACCAGCATCACCACGTGTGCTTTCTCTATCAGCCAGTATTAAGGACAGTAAAACACTTCAAAAGGATGAGATCGTGAAATATTATTTATCCGAAAAATAAAATAATTTCTATACAAACATGAGCATTATCTTCAGAATAGATCCCTTGGAGGTAACGCTTTTTTCCCCAAGGTGTAGGTATTGCTCTGTATGTTTATACAGTTCCTCTTTTTAAACATCCTTTAATTGAAATTAAAAATCTAGAGAAAAATTATCTCTGGGTATGCTGCCTTATTTTTTAATTTTTAAAACTTTAAAAAAAACTTTTCTTACTTTTTCCTGCTTGTCTCAGTTCACTTAACACCATCTCTCTTTGTATCTTACTTGAAACAACTGACCGGTGATCCTGGGGCTGTAGCCTTAAATAAATGTGGCCCACATATTAATTCTATTTAGTTCAAACTAGCAAACATTTATGAAACCCACATCATGTTTTAGACCCTGAGCTATATGCTAGAAAGCAAAGAGGAACTAAAGAGCCTCTTGAGGAAGGGCAAAGAGGAGAGTGAAAAAGCTGTCTTAAAACTCAACATTCAAAAAACAAAGATAATGGAATCTGGTTCCATCACTTCATGGCAAATAGAAGGGGGGAAAGTGGAAACAGCGTCGGATTTCATTTTATTGGGCTCCAAAATCACCAAACAGTGACTGCACCCACAAAATTAAAAGATGCTTGCTCCTTGGAAGTAAAGCTATGATAAACCTAGACAGTGTATTAAAGAAGCAGAGACATCATTTTGCCAACAAAGGTCCATCTAGTCAAAGTTATGGTTTTTCCAGTAATCATGTATGGATGTGAGAGTTGGACCATAAAGAAGGCTGTGCACTGAAGAACTGATGCTTTCGAACTGTGGTGTTGAAGACTATTGAGAGTCCCTTGGACTGCAAGGAGATCAAACCAGTCAATCCTAAAGGAAATCAACCCAGAATATTCACTGGAAGGACTGGTGCTGAAGCTGAAACTCCAATACTTTGGCCATCTGATGTGAAGAGTCGACTCATTTGAAAAGATCCTGATGCTGGCAAAGATTGAGGGCAAGAGAAGAGGGTGACAGAGGATGAGATGGTTGGATGGCCTCGCTGACTCAATGGACACGAGTTAGAGCAAACTCAGGGAAAGAGTGAAGGACAGGGAAGCCTGGTGTGCTGCAGTTCATGAGGTTGCAAAGTCGGACACAAGCTAGCAACTGAACAACAACAAAAAGCTAGTTATACAAGAAACAGTCTCTACTTTGCGAGAGCTCATCATTTATCAGTGGAAGCAAGTCTACAAACAAATAACTACCACAATGTGGTCAGCACTATAATAGAACTGTGTGCAAAACCAAGGTTAGGCAACAGTTCACTGTGCAGGAGAGCTGACATGGAAAGGGGGAGAATCAGGGGAAGCTTGAGAACTGACCCTGATTTGGGTTCTAAAGAAGCAGTGGGAATTCAGGAGACTGACAGGGGAATGTGGGTGAACTGCAGACCAAAGTCACAACATGGACAAAGAGAACAGTCTGATAGTACACAGGCCAGAGAAGACCCCAGTACTGATGTGCTTTGGGGAAGCACTGAAGAGCAGGGGAAAAGAAGGGAGGTGGGAGAGACCTGAGAGAGTGTGGGAAGGCTCTTGATTCCATGATCAAAATCTGGGACCTGGGATTTCGCTGGTGGTCCAGGGGCTAGGACTCTGCCCTCCCAATGCAGGGAGCCTGGGTTTGATCCCTGGGCAGGAAACTAGATCCCACATGCCACAACTACACATCTTGCATGCCACAACTAAGACCCGGCACAGCCAAATTAAAAAAAAAAAAAGAGTTGGCAACTGATATTTTTTGTACCCTACTGTGTGCAGGCACACACAGGAGCTTTTCATGTATTCTCTCATCTAAGGAGTTCACACTTCACTCACTGAATACCAGAGAACATTCAGAAGGAAGGCAGTGACATCATTAAATGAGGAAGGAAAAATGATACAAATTCCTTTGTATCTTTATGCTCCTTTTCAATGGTCAAAGTGGTACTAGCTGGGAAAAACTGACTGAATGCTGGAAATGCAAAACAGTGAATGTAGAAATAACCAAAGTTGAGGACTGTCCGAATTTACCCCAAGCTTCACATTCTTTGAGGGCTCCCCAAGGAAGCTAACTATCATTTACTCCCTTCTTTATTTGGATGAATACAGTAGAAGTTCCTGAAAATTTACAGACTAATTTGGAAATGCTGTAATTGGAGGTGGCTTAATCTGGAACCCAACCCAGAAAACCTTATCCGTTAAACACTATAGCACCTCGTTTGACAAAGGATACACTACCTGAGAATATAGGCCCCACTGAGAGAAGCAATACTAAAGAATAATAAGATTAGGCATCATCATCATCATCATATCATTACATTAAATGTAGTATAATCTATATATGTACAAAGTATAGCATATAGTGTATAGATGTGTACTGTATACCAGCTATTCATGTCTTGTTTAACAATCTCTACACTGAGCTCTAGTTCTAAAATGGGTCCATTATTCTGTCTCCATTTACTCAACTGTAAAAGGAGAGTATTGGGGACTTCCTTGGTGGTCCAGTGGTTAAGAATCCGCTTTCCAATACAGTAGACAAGGGTTTGATCTCTGGTCTGGGAACTAAGATCTCACATGCCACGGAGCAAGTAAGCCTGTGTGTCACAACTGCTGAAGCGCACACACTCTAGGGCCCATGCTCCCCAAGAAGAGATGCCCTTGTTCTGAGAAGCCCCGTGCAGAACTAGAGAGAAGCCAGCTCACCACCAGGAAAAGATCCTGCATGCTGCAACTAAGATCCTGCATGCTGCAACTAAGTATTTATAAATAAATACTAAAGAGAGAGAGAGAATACTGGATTAAACGGTCTCCAGATTTCCTGCCCGCTCTAAATTTCTTTGATTCTAAAGGTGTTTTCTCTAGAAAAAGGAATTATATTCAAGTTCTGTATTTTGTGTGAGCAAGTTACAAAGGATTACACTGTATTTATCAACATCACTTGTCTTCACTGGCTTAATATCAGTTATTGAGTTACTTTACACTGAGCCATATACATACATACCTCTTCAGAAGAAACATCTCAGGATATTTGATAAAGTAGTTGTTGCTCTTAAAATTTTTGATTATTTACAATTACAGAGATATGAGCAGTTATACTGGGGAATATTAGCATTAACTACTATAATTTAGGATTATGCAACCTTCCTTTAGGCAAACCACTTATATGAAAATAGAATAAACTTGTGGTTAGGTGGTTGCTTTACAAAAATAATCTCATAGGATTTACTTCAAATAATGAAGTCTACTAAATACAATCTTTGTAGTGGTCCTGTCACAAAAAGTCTATTTATTAATAAAAGACCGGGATGAAATATTCACTATAGATATGCTTGTGCGTGTGGATACATATTTACACACACATATGACAAAGGGCTTGTATCCAGAATATGTAAGGAACCCTTAAAACTCAACAAGAAAATAACAAGTTGAAAATAGGCAAGAGCCTTATGTAGACACTTCACAGAAGAAAAGGCGTGACTAGCTAGACAGCACATGAAAATATGCCCCAAATCACTAGCTATCAGGAAAAAAGTAAATCAAAACCACAATGAGATACCACCAGAGAACCATGAAAGTAGCTAAAATCAACATAACTGACAATACCAAGTGTTAGTGAGAATGTGGAAAAACCAGAGCTCTTATGCATTGTTCATAAGAGTGTAAATGGCACGTTTATTCATAAAGGTGGTAAAACAGTTATCTTCTGATATAGCAATTCTAGTTCTAGGTATTTAGCTAAGAGACCTAAAAATAAATATATATAAAAAGACTGGTGCATGTAAGTTCAAAATAGTTGTTTATAATAGCACCAAACTTGAAACAACTAGAAACAACCCAAAATTTATGCAAGGTGAATGAATAAAAAAATTCTGGTATAATCAAACAAATAACTAGTACAGCAAAATGAAAATGAGCAAATTTCTGATATCCACACAATAGGGACAAATCTCACAGAGATTTGGGTGAGTGAAAGAAATCAGACATAAGACTATATTTCAATTTATATGAACAGGGAAAATGACCATTTTATGAGAGATGGGGCAGGGGTTGGATTAGTGTAATCAGGACTGACAGCAAAGCAGCAGGAAGGAACTGTTTAAGGTGATGGAAAAGTCCTACATATTGCCTGGGGTCAAGGCAACATGGGTGTAAATGCTAAAACTCATCAAACTGCACACTTAAACTCTACACAATTCTAACTGTATGTAAGCTATATTTCAATAAAGATGACTTTACAAGAATAAGAAATGATTTTATAAGAACGATGTTATAGATTACCAACAATTTTCTGTTAAAAGATTGTTGACACTTTCTTATGTCATGACTCCTAAGTATCAGTTTCTTGTAGAAAACATGTTACTGTAAAACCAGTGGTTCTTGAACGGATAAAGAAGATGTGGTACATGTACATAATGGAGTACTACTCGGTCATTAAAAAGAATGAGGAATTCCCTGGTGGTCCAGTGGTTAGGAATCCACATTTCCACTGCAGGAGGGCACAGGTTTGCTCCCTAGTCAGGGAATTAAGATCCCACATTCCATGCAGTGCAGACAAAAAGAAGAATAAAATAATGTCATTTGCAGCAACATAGATGGATCTGGAGCTTATCACACTAAGTGAAGTCAGACAAAGAGAAAGACAAGTATCATATGATATCCTTTGTATGCAGAATCTTTAAAAAATGATACAAATATTTACAGAACAGAAACAGACATAAACAGAATGAATTTATGGTTACCGGGGGGAAGGTCAGTGTGGAGGGATAGATTGGGAGCTTGGGATTGACATGTACACATTGCTACATTTAAAATAGATAATCAGCAAGGATCTACTATAAAATAATAATAAATAATAATAAATAAAACCAGTGGTTCTTGGCAGAGGGTGACTGTATCCCCTACCAGACGTCTGGCAATGTTTGGAGGTATATTTGCTTGTCACAAGTGGGGCAGGGGGTAAAGGTAGCTGCTGATGTCTGGTGTAGAAAGGCCAGGATACTGCTAAACATCCTACAATGTATAGGATAAGACTGCCTCTATGCAGAGAATGATCAGGCCCCACATGTCAAAAGCACTCTGCTGTAAAACACGTCCCGAAATTATATTCTGATGTGCACACAAACATTAGTGAACTTATTAGATTTACTTGTTGAATGTGAGCATTTATACAATATCACCATTGTGCAGTACGGTGACCAAGGGGACAGCTTTGCAGTTGATGGTGCTACAAATTATTCATCCTACATGATAATGTCAAACTTTGAAGTATGGACTGCTTAAGGATGAGGTAATAAAAATAATATTTGACTTTTTTAAGAAGTCCATCTGAACACATTTCAGGGACACAGGTGCAACATAAAGAGAAGCTGTAAGTTTAATGAAATAGCAATGATTCCCTTAATATTTGTGTTTAGAATCACCTTGATAATCTGTTTTAAGTGGGAAGATTTCTAATAAGTACAATGAAATCAAACTTAGGGTGTGATAAATACATATCTTTGCCTTCAAATGTCTTACACTATTAATGAGCTCATTTATTAAAACATCCTTAAAAGTGTTCTTTTCATATTCATTACTAACTTTTGTTAAATACTTTATCTAGAGACCCATGCATGGTCAATAATGCTAAATAGTTAAGCTGTAACATATAAAACATTCAAAGAATTTCACTTACCAAGATATTAATGTGCATTAACCAGGACTCCATTCAGTACTGAAATATTTATTAATACGAGTGAATTATTTATTCCCTTGTTTTATTCATTGCTCAACATCTCAGCCCTTTTGATTTTGAAATTTCATTTCGTTAGGAAAAAAATCTCAGAATGGATCTTGCCACGTTTACAGAGCTTAATAGCATAGTTTACAAAAAATACTATTCTCCAAAGGATGAGATTTTCAGCAAATGTGACTTAGCTAGAAGGGCTGCATACAGTATGGTATTGTGCTGACAGAGAACATACAGTTAGTGTCTGAGGATGAAATGATGATGGGGGAAAAGGAGAGGAGGGACAAAATAGACAAATGGAAACAGAATGGGAATGGATGTCAAAGGATTAACATTAATAGTATGTGGCTAAATTAGTCCATAAAATATAAGATGAGATTACACTTTATGAAATAATTAAAAAAATAAAATGTAGATGGCTTAGTGCCACAAATAAAATCTATATTGATTTGTATCATCATCACAGGTAGTAATTCTAATAACTGACAGTTATACTTATCAGAGTCAATTTTCTGATTAAATGGAGCCTGGTAAATCATTTTCTTGTCTCACCAGTAAAAGGGCATTTGTGTGAGACTCCAAGGGTTACACAGAGCATAAATTAAGTAAGTATTTCTTGTTTTTATTCCATTTCTATGTAAATCACCAGTCAGTAAACATTTAGTGATAATGGCAAAACTATTTCACAGCTACATTTTAAAAAGTACAAGTTGCAAAGGAAATGACTGGAATATCTAAAAGTCATAGCATTGATTTTTTTCGAATTCTGCAACAATAAATGATATTTTATTTTCCTGCTTACAAATGATTATCCAACCTTTTGTCTTTTCAAACTCAATGTTTATTCAGTATAGTTTTTTGAGATGGATTCAATGCTTCAGTTTGCTTTGACTTTTGACCTTTTAAAAAGCAGTGTTTATTGCCTCCTCACTTTTCTGCCATGTGCATGATGGTGCAATTGCTTGAATCTCTGTTAGTATTGACTAAAGACATAGCCATCATAAATTTTCTGCTGACCATTTGTATTTCTAATTTAGTGAGTGTGCAGTATAATATATAATCCTTGATTCTTGTCTCCCTAAGGATCACAGCTAAATTCCACCCTTTAAATAGCTGGTAGATACATCACAAAAGTGACTCTTTTCCCAATAAGATATAAATCACCTAACTGACTGGAAAGACAATCAAATATTTAGTTCTGTGTTCCTGATTTTCTGTTAGGAACAAAGAATTCTCCAGGGCTATCACAGAAAACTTAGAAATTTTTTTTCTTAACCTTTTAAGTTCAGAAAAGATTTGGCAGAAGAGGGAGAACTTGATTATTAAGAAATAGAAATAAATCATTAGTAATAAGCACCACTTGTGCCTTTTAATAGACTAGCTTGACTAGGTTTACTAGCTTTACTTTTAATAAACTGACTAGCTTTATTAGGTTAACTTCCGTTAATAGATCAGTGTAAAGCTACCATCAATAAACTAAGTTAAAAATCTATTTTTTTCAAATTAGTTTGATCACAGTCAATGATGTCCTGGTAACTATTTAACAAATGGTTTGGGGGTGGGGGGCTTCCCTGCTGGCTCAGATCAGGGAAGAATCTGCCTGCAATGTAAGAGACCAGGGTTTGATCCCTGGGTCTGGAAGATTCCCTGGAGAAGGAAATGGCAACCCACTCCAGTAATCTTGCCTGGAAAATCCCATGGACAGAGGAGCCTGGTGGGCTACAGATCATGGGCTCGCAAAGAGCTGGACACGACTGAGTGCCTATCACTTCCACTTGGGAGTGATAGGAAAGTAAACCGTGGTAGTGTTTGTTGATTTCTATGGTACAAACATTCTCACTACTATGGCAGATTTCCAGACACCAAAGTGGAAGCAATTGGTTTAACAATTTCTTAAAAAATGTTAGCCAGGTCTGACAAACTAGTAGGAGACAGCTTGAGTACACCACTGCCAGGAAATGTTAACCAATCATAAAGAAAGAAATTATTATATCTCATGATTATCTTTAAAGTCTTATTTGCAATATTAATTCAAATTGTCTTGGAAAGGAAGATTAAAAACTGATAAAACTATCATAAAGCAAATATAAGAGTATGGTCAGTCTATTTAAAAGAAGGATGTACAGAGGAATAATAAATCTGTAATAATAAGTCAGGATATTGTCTTAAATACTGAACCTCTACAGGGAACCCAGCAGTTTTAAGTCATAGTCTATTAATAATGTGAAATGTGGCAGTCAACTTTCAAAAGTTTTTCTAAGAGAAAGGGAAAAATAAAGCTTCAAAAGGAAAGTTAGAGATTATTCTAAATTTGGGAGTGACACAAACAACAGTAAAGACTGAAAAAGAAAGCCATTTTTTTTTTAAGTTTAAAAGAAAAAAAAAACATGAGGAGAAAATACATTTTAACTTCATAAAATGTGAACCAGTAAATTTTGAGAAAATAATTGGAAAAATAAAAATTCAAAGATACCCAACTGTGATATGTAAGCAGCAACCAGAAAATATGTTGACAAGATGATGGGCAAAAATGCCAGAGCCTCCGATAGAAGACTTAGCCAGGATGGTAGAACTCAAATGCTATTACACAGCCTCTATGGAAGTACCCACAGACTTTTGCTGTTCTAGAATCTTCTTGGTTAAAAATTGCTTGAAATTTGTAGGGTATTGACTGCTTTTGTAAAGCAGAAAATGATCCTGTTTAAAAAATAATTTTTACTTTAACGAACACTTAACATTGAGCACATTTTGAATCTCTGGACATCTTTTTTTTACCCCACCTCAGAGCACACATCCCCACTAAAAAGTATATTCAAGCCAACTATGGAAACTTGAGTCTCCTGAGCTCTGACCCTACAAAATGGGCTTTCCTCGACAGAGTGCCCTGGCCCATGCTCTGGGGCCTTTCAGCAAACACCTCGGTGCACTGAAAACAGCTCCTGATTAAACCGAAGTTGACAGGAAAAGGAACCAAAACAGGCTTAGAGGGGTTACACTTCCTCCTTCATCCTGTCCTCCACGCCCTCAGTCCAATGCAGTAAAACTCAAAATGTCCTTTTTTTCTTTTCTTCCTAGTTAAAAACTACACTCATCCAGCAGATGCAGCTCAGGTCTCACCTTCTTGATCTAGGTCCCCCGACAGCCTCCTGGCACAGCGATCTCTCCAGACAGAACCATGCTTGCCTGAACCACTTTCTCTCACGATATAATCATATGGGACCTCTTTTGATTTACCTGTTTAGACAGCAATGTCTATCTGTCCAACGGCCCTGTGGGCAGGCAGGATCTGCATTTCATGTCATTTATCTTCACCCCCTGGCTACTGGACCATTCTTTCTTTTTTCCTCCTTTCCACAAGTATCTATTAGCAAGCTGTCTGTTTGTCAAGTACTTATCTGCTAGACACTGGAGAAAAAAACAAATTTGAATAAACTATTGCTTCTGAGTCTGAGTGAGAAACAAATTTGAATGAACCATGAGTCCTTTTTAAGATTTTGCCTCTCCTTACCTCTCCAACCTAACCTCAATACTTTTCTTTTAGCTCTAGACAGAAAAAAGATATTCAATTCTCTAAATACACTATGTCCTCCCAACTCCAGGGTACTGAGTTGTTTCCTGTGTCTAAGAATGCCTTGCCCACCCTACTGTTAGTCTGTCCTTCCTCCAGTTTGTATCTGAACACCACTGACTCAATCCTTCTGGTCTCAGACTAAATGGTATTTCTCCAGGAGCCCTCCCTGATCTCCAAAGTGGAGTACCCTTTTTATGGTCTCCCCTGTACTATTCCCAACATTGCACTTTCAAAATGGAGTTGCCTGTTTATCTGTGTGTGTCACTGAAATCCGTTATCTATTAGTACAGATATGTGTTGCTGTTGTGTATTAGGTATGAGTCATGTGCATGTTCATGGTATTTTTGCTACCTAGCAGGTATTTTTCACATGGTACTGAATGAATGAATGTCCAAAGGTAAGCAGGTCGACATCCCTGCCCTTGAGAACATCACCATCTAGTGGAGGAGTGTGTATCAGTTGCTCAGACTCTTTGCGACACTATGGACTACATAGCCTGCCAGGCTCCTTTGTCCATGGAATTCTCTGGCAAGAATACTGGAGTAGATTGTTATTCCCTTCTCCAAAGATCTTCCTGACTCAGGGATTGAACCCAGGTCTCCTGCATTGCAGGCAGATTCTTTACCTTCTGAACCACAAAGGAAGCCGCCAGTGGAGGAGACAGACATTCAAATAGATAAACTATAGTACAAGGTGCTACATTTTACCACATAGGGGCTTTCCAGATGGTTCAGTGGTAAAGAATCCACCTCTCAATGCAGGAGACACAGGAGACACTCGATCCCGGGTTGGGAAGATCTTCTGGTAGAGGAAATGGCAACCCACTCCAGTATTCTTGTCTGCAAAATCCCATGAATAGCAGAGCCTGGTGGGCCCCAGTCCATGGGATCACAGATAGTCAGACATGACTGAGCACACACACACACAAGTCCTCTACATACTAACCTTCAAGTTTCAAACTTTCAAAGATGCGAACATGCATTCCATCAGCATCAGCTGTGAGTGAAATTGCAGTTTGCCCTCCATCTCCTATGGCTGATGATCCTGCAGCTCTTCCGTCTCCCACCTCTTCCCCTCCTCCAGGCAGTAACTCTTCCTGCCTCTTCACTCAGTGCCAGCCTCTGTATGTTAACTCTGGTACTGTAACATATTTTCAAGGTACTATACTGCAAGATTTAAAATGTTTTGTTTTTTATGTATTACTTGTGTGAAAAGTATTATAAACCTATTACAGTACTATAGAGTCAATTGTGTTAGTTGGATACTTAGGCTAACTTTATTGGACTTATGAACAAATTGGACTTATGAATGCACTCTTGGAATGGAGCTTGTTCCTATGTAGGGGATTTACTGTAAATACATAGACAAATAAGCTATGGGGTTCCAAAGGGATTAATTTTGCCTATGAAGACAAATTCTTCACTAAGGAGGTAAAATTTGAGCTGAGTTTGGAAGGCTTTCAAGATGTACTAGGAGAGAAGAGGCTCGTAGCAGATGCTCAGTGATTTACTTAACTCCTTTTGAATGTTCCAGCATAGCTCTGTACAGATCTATACGGTCCTAAATGTTTTAGACCTTCCAGGTGACTTTCAGTGCAAGAAAGAAAAGACCAGAGTTTGGCCATAAATGAAGGACTCGACTAATCAGGACAGAGGGAAGGACTGTATTTGGAAAAAGACTGTGTGTGTATGTGTGTGTGTATGTTAGTCACTCAGTCATGTTTGACTCCCTGTGACCCCATGGACTGTAGCCAGCCAGGCTCCTCTGTCCATGGAATTCTCCAGGCAAGAACACTGGAGTGGATTGCTGTTTCCTTCTCCAGGGGATCTTTCCGATCCAGGGATCAAATCCAGGTCTCCTGCACTGCAGGCAGATTCTTAAACATCTGAACCACCAGGGAAGCCTAGGAAAAAATAAAAGATTCAGTAGTATCAAATATAAATCAAATCAGTGACTTCTGGCAAGACTATTAACACTGACTATATCTACTAGAAAGAAACTGCATCAAGAAGAGTGAAACAGTTGATTGCCTATGCCATTCAATGTAAGGAGCGCAAATTAAAAGGCTTGAGAGAAGGGAATTCTTCATTGAACACATAAGGGAAAGTTCTGCAGTTCTGGAATCTTGCAACCTGTGAAAGTTTTACAAAAGATGAATAGAAAGCCAACATTCAACATGAATCTAGACTCTAGTGGAAATCATCAAGCGTGTCACGTGGAGCTGGGCCAGATGAACACGTATGACTCCCGACCTATAAAACCTTCCCTCCACAGCCCTTAGAGTGCAAGCAAGATGTGAAAAGTGGTATCAATAAAGACCAAAAGGAGGCTTTTCTCACTTTTAGGCAAACAAAGAAATATTGATTAGTCCTTAATTTCTGGAGAAATTAAAATTTGAGTAAGTTTAAAATTACCCAGGCTACCGCTCTGGACTCACCCCTGACCATGACGTCACAGTTCACATACCAGAAACAGCTGCGTGGTTGTCTGCACACACGAATCATCACTACGCCAAAGCCTTTTGCGATGTTATTTCATTTGCCTGGGCTACTTTCTCCTATCTCCCTTCTACCATCATTAACCAGCTAAAATCTATTCTACTTTCAAGACAAAGCTTAAACATTACCTCCAAAAAGCCTTTTTTGAATCCCAAGGCTGTGGTGTTTGCCCCTGCTCTGTGCCCTTGTAATATTTTTGCCTGTTTTTGTCTTAGTAACTTACCAACTCTACCAGTAGAGGGTCTTACTTATATTTTTGTTCACAGGGTCTCTAGCCATTCCTAGGACCTAATGGGCACCCAGAAAATGAATGAACAAATTAAAAGAATGTTTTAAAGTGTTATTGGAAGATTTTCTAACATGATTGGACATGGGGCTTCTCTGATGGCTCAGACGGCAAAGAATCTGCCTGCCATGCAGGAGACCATGTCTGATCCCTGTGTTGGGAAGATCCCCTGAAGAAGAGAATGGCTACCTACTCCATCATGCTTGCCTGGAAATTTCCATGGACAGAGGAGCCTGGCTGGCTACAGTGCATGGGACTGCAAAGAGTGGGACACAACTGAGTGACTAACACTTTCACTTAACTTCCACTTTTTCATGATTAGACCTATGCCTCAGGAGGACAAGTCTGACAGCAACGCGCAGGATGATTAAAGTGTGAAGGCATCAGAACCAGAAGCAAGAAGAACTGGGGGCTATAAAAAGAACTCAGGAAAGTGGTTATGTAGATCTAGACTAAGGAGATGACAATGAGGACTGTAAGGAGGGGATCAATCTGGGAGGTTAACCAGAAGTTAAACCAATGGAGTCTTTAACAAGGGAGATAAATCATATTTTTAATCTTTCTGTTATTAAGTAACTGATCAACAGAAGAATAATACCATTAACAAAAAGAAAGGAGTCTAGGGTAACTTTGGAGAAAGGACTAGAGGAGGGGAGAAAGATGGCAAGAAGTTAATAAAATATCCGGACATAAAATGCTTAAAGGGGCAGAAAGGGGCCAGGAGGATGCAGCTTCACTGAAGCTAAGGTTTGGGAAAGCATTAAGGAAAGTGTGGTCCAGAGTAAGAACGCTGCAGTGAAGTCAAGAAAGATGTCAGGGAATTTCCTGGCAGTTCAGTGGTTAGGACTCCATAATTCCACTGCAAGGGGCACGGATTCAATCCCTCTATGGGGAACTAAGATCCTGCAAGCTGCATGGTGCGGCCAGAAAAAAAAAAAGATGTCAGCCTCAGTTATCTTAGCTCACAAACCCCAAGGCAATGGCTTTTGGGATTTAGGGTCTCAGATTTAAATACAACTCATTCCAACAGTTCCCCCTCCTCCTAACCTGCCCTTGATTTTCCATTATGAAAACTGTTGGTTGAAACTTACCTCTCAGGTACTCAACAACACTGGACTATTCCTTTATTTCACAGAACCTTTTAAGGATCAGTTGTGCCAAAAATAACAAGAAATATTCAGTCATTTGGAGCATATTTTTATGTCCAAATGAAACCAAAATATTTAAATAATTAAACATGTCCTGTTAACTGGTGAAAAGTCAGAGAAATAAAAATGCTTTTATTTCAACAACACAGATGGAAGAGACTAAGCTTCCTCCTTGAAAAAGTTCCTTTTTGTTACTTAGGTCACACTGTGTTGGGATTAGGTGTAGCTACAGTAACCAAAAACCTAAAATAACAGTACCTAAACCATGGAAAGATTTATTTTCTTCTGTAAAAGAAGTCCCCATGTGGTAGTCCAAGCTTAGATGGCAGCTCCAGGCAGCACAGAAGCCTGGAGCCTTGCCTCCATGCTCTGCCGTAGTTTAAGTCACCTCATGGTCTAAAATGGATGCTGGAGCTACAGCCATAACGTCAAATTCCATGGAAGAAACAGAAAAGGGGAAATAAAGCCAGAGAGTTGTCCTTAGCTGCCTGTTCCTCTTTAAGTAAACTTTCTGGAAATTCCTCCCAACAAGTCCAACAATTTATGCTCCATCTCATTGGCCAGCACTTAGTCATTTGGATCCACCCAGTCAGTGAAAGTAAAAGTGTCAGTCGCTCAGTCATGTCCAACTCTGTGGGATCCCATAGACTGTAGCCCATCAGGCCCTTCTGTCCATGGGATTTCCTAGGCAAGAATAGTGGAGTCGGTTGCCATTCCCTTCTCCAGGGGATCTTCTCAGCTCAGGGATTGAACCCAGGCCTCCTGCATTGCAGATTCTTTACCATCTGCGCTCCACAGAGGCTGAGGAATGTGATTTGTTTTTAAATCTGAACACAGAGCTTGCCTCGTAATATAGGGGTTCTCTTGTTAAGAAAAACGGAGTATGGATAATGGGCAGCTAGTAATCTCTTCCATGTGTCTTCTATTTTAAATATGGTGACCTCCTTACCTAACATGTCTTAAATGCAGTAAGGTTAAGAAGAAGGAAACTTACATGTAGAATTAAAAAATAAATAAAACCAAAAATGAGCTTTTAGACAAGAGAGTGGTGGTTGCCAGAGGCAGAGCAAAAAGCATGAAGGGAGTCAAAAGATAAAACTTCCATTCATAAAATAAATCATAAAAAGAAAAATCATAAAAAAATCCAGGGGATGTATTGTACAGTATTGATGCAATGTACATCAAGGGGATGTAATGTGCCGCATGGTGATTTAATAACACTGTAATAACAGTGTAACAATATTTCTAAGTTGCTGAAAGTAGAGCTTAAAAGTTCCCAGTGCAAGAAAAAAACTTGTAATTGTGTATGGAGATGGAGGTTAACTACTTATTGAGATGATCATTTCACAATACATAAATATAGAATCATTATGTTTTACACCTGAAACTAATATAACATTATACATCAGTTATATCTCAAAAAAGTTATCAATAACACCCACACTCAAGCTATGGAGACTTAAAAGCACTATAGCACTCAAATTTTTTAGCTATTTTTAATCTTCCTTTCTTATGCTATTTAAGTAGATTTTGGTCTCATATAAAAATTGGAAAATATTGAAAACACATATATTTTATATTAAAAAAAACAAAAGTTCTTTTTTTTCATAATTGATAAATGCCAGCAAAACAAACAAAAACTCTTCTCTTTCCCTCAATAAAACATTTTCCCTTTGTGTTGTTGCTAAGTTGTGTCTGACTCTTTGCAACCCCATGGACTGTAGCCTGCCAGGCTCCCCTGTCCATGGGATTCTCCAGGCAAGCAGAATGGAGTGGGTTTCCATTTCCTCCTCCAAGTGTCCCTTTACCCAGAGTTAAAGACTGCCATAGTCTTTAACTGCCTCTGCAGCTGCTGGAAAAATAACCTACTTTTGAAGAGAGGTTACAAATTTTCTTTCAAGGATACAGTTTGGTTGATCCATAAGCTGATTATTTGTGACTTCCTATCTACTAAATGCCATCAGTTTGTCTCAGGGTTCACTGCCCTTAAATTCTTCATTGAAATCAACACAGTAGATTCAACTGTTCATGAAATTTTCTTTTCCCTCCCTTGGCCTCTCTGACATGGTTCTATTATGCCAGGTTTATTTCTTTGACTGCTTCTTTTCAATCTCCTTTTCGAGAGCTTCTTCCTCCAGGCACTCCTAAAAAAAAAAAGTAACGCTCTCATTTTCTTTCCAGGACCCAATCCTTCTTACATCCTATGTGAAGTCCAATGACACTTTCACTCCCACCCTTCAATATAATGTTGTGTGAATGACCTCTCCAATCCCACATTTCTAACTTCTGTTTATAAAAAACATGTTTTCTTTTTTAACCTAGATCTTCCACAGACATTTTGAATTTAAGGAATCCAAGAATAAATTCATCCTATTCGTGTTAGAACTCAAATGCTTTCCTCTTCTTGCCTTCTTTTGGCTGCTAACATGACATTGCCATTGCCTTCTTGGGTCTAATCTTCCCTCCTCACCATCCATACCTAACCATGTACCAAAAATCCAGCTCCAAGGCAGCACCACCTTTCAATTGCCATTACTTCTCACTTACTATAGAATAATGTTATGCTGACACTTCCCCGTTGGCCCAGTGGCTAACACTCTGTGCTCCCAATGCAGGGGGCCCAGGTTCAATCCCTAGTCAGGGAACTAGATCCCACATGCTGCAACTACTGATCCCTCAAGCCACAACAGAGATCGAAGATTCCACGTGCCACAACTAACACCTGGCACAATCAACTTCCTAAATAAAACTGAAACCTTTAAAAGACAGAATAATGTTCTGTTATCTTGAGGTGTCTCTCTGCTGTCAGTCATGCATCATACTTACTGTTATCCATCATGCCATACCTCTTCAAAATAGTATCAATTGGCTATACCTTGCACACAGAATAAAGCTCAGATTCTACTATTTGGACTTTGCAGTTCTCTATAATCTGGATCCAATCTATTATCGCCTTTCATATTTCTTCCCCACTACTCCTTTTCCATAAGACAACCTAGCAATCAAAATGAATCTTCCCCGTATTTCTCCCATGGCCCTTTATGAGTACCCAAAGTCACCCACGGTACCCATCACACTCTGTTTTTTTAGAGCTATTTGTGCTTGTCTGTTTCCCTGCTTAGGTGGTGAATCTCTGGAGGGCTTGTTCTTATCACCCCCTTGTGCTCAAAGGAGCATCTCTAGTGGAATAAGATAGATGTTATCTTTTGTGGATGTTTACTGAATAAATATGAGCTGTATATAGCCTCTGCTTCTGCTCACAGAATTTGAAGTTCAATTCAAGGATGACCCTCAGCACAGCTATGAGGTAAGCCTTCACCGCTGCAAGATATTCCCTTTCAGGAACTTTCCTGGCAGTCCAGTGGTTAAGACTCTGAGCTTCCAGTGCAGGGAGCATGGGTAAGATTCCTGGTTGGGGATCCTGCATGCCACATGGCATAGCAAAATAAAATCAAATATACTTGGGAATTCCTTGTTGGTCCAGTGGTTAGGACTCTGCAATTTCACTGCTGAGGATGTGGGTTCAATCCTTGGTCAAGGAACTATGATCCCACAAGCTGGGTTGCCAAAATGTTTTTTAATTTTTAAAAGAGATTTCCCTGTTGGTCCAGTGGTTAAGACTCCATGCTTCCACTGCAGGGGACATGGTTTTGATCCCTGGTTGGGGCTCTACGGCTGTGAGGTGCAGCCACAAATTTAAATACATATATATAGCCTCTTTCTTTTACTTACAGATGCTCAGCGCCCTCTCATTCATTTCTGCCTTCCTTAGACCCCTTACTGGGGTGCCCACACAGACCCCTCCTTTGGAGCAAGCCGAATGCCCAGACCTTTTCCTTCCCAGTTTCTTACCAAAACTTAACACTTCTCTGAGATGCACTTCAGACTCCAATCTTTCTCATTCTGTAGATCAAGAGACTAAGGCCCAGCAAGGTGACATGAATTGCCCAAGTCCATGTGACCTAGTAGCAGGCCTAGCTGAGATGGAAACTAGTCTCTTGACTCTAAGTCCATTGCTCGCTCTTCCACATTAGCTGCCCACCCTGTCTCTCAGCCCCTCCAGTTCTGGCTGCTGTGAAAGACTGGCAAGGACTGGCCTCTAACGCATCTCTCTTTTTGCAACAGTTACCAGTGTTCTAACCCTCAGGAACAGATCCTGGGGAGAGCTCTCCTTCGTTTCCCTCCTGGCGATTGTTTGGTCAGTCTCTTCCTAGCTTCTGAACACAGAGACGCTGTCTAGGCTGGGATCCTGAAAGCCTGCACTTTTTCTGCAAAGCGCTTTCTCATGGCTGTGTGGTTACTGATCCTCACAGCATAACACAAACCTCCCACGCGTCACAGAAACCATGGCAGCAGAACTCCAGAGGCATCACCCTGCAGTTTCACAGCTTCCTGGGGCGGAAGAGCTCCATTCACCAATACGAGGTAATTTCTGTGAAGGGGATCTAGCATCCTTAAAAGCAGTCATGAATGAGTCTTTTCAGTACTACTTGGAAGGAAGTCAGGGACTTCACAATTGACACTGGGCAGTAATGCCATTCAACAGCAGCCGCACAGGAGATATATGAACGCCTCGGGGCAGAACAAAGACCAGCTGAATCAGCCAAGGGCAGTTACTTCTACAAAGCGCATTTACCTGAATAGGAACTTGAAGGGTTTTCAAGGAAGGACACTGTATCCTTTCCCAAAGTGTCATGTGTTCTTTGCTCATCTTGTAAAACTAAGAATCGAAATTTAAATTTTATTCTAGTTTGGTCTTGGTGCCATATTTTAGGATTTAATCATCAGGGCTGATCCGAGGAAGCGTTGCATTTTTTTTTCCCCAGATGGAAAAACGAAGCACTGAAAGTTTGTCTTTTCTGCAAGATTTGATTTTAGAATTATAGGTCTTTGATGTTGAAGGAACTCTGTAGTACATCTAAAGTAAAAGTGAAAGTCACTCAGTCATGTCCAACTCTTTGCGACCCCATGGACTATACACTCCATGGAATTCTTCAGGCCAGAATACTGGAGAGGGTAGCCTTTCCCTTCTCCAGGGGATCTTCCCAACCCAGGGATCGAGCCGAGGTCTCCCACATTGCAGGCAGATTCCTTACCAGCTGAGCCACAAAGAAAGCCCAAGGATACTGAAGAGGATAGCCCTTCTCCAGCAGATCTTCCCGCGCCAGGAATCGAATCAGGGCCTCCTGCATTGCAGGCAGATTCTTTACCAACTGAGCTATGAGGGAACCCCCAGTACATCTAAACCAACCATATATTTTAGACATAAAGAACTGGCCCCTCATCTAATAAAATTATCTACTCTATCTTGTGAAATTTATTTTACATTAGAAACAGGAATTAATGGAGGAGGAATTTGGGCACTAACTTATAGTTGTTATATCGTTAGGACTGAGTGGGTACACAGGCCTGGCCAAAATGACCACTCTGGACTTTATCTGCTTGCCTTCAATTTCTTTCCATTCCATTTCCCATTGTACAAAGTAGATGACCACTTTAGGTTTACTTTGGAAAGTATGTGAGTGTCCACACTGCTTTATGGTAATATTAAAATAATTCCTTTATTATTTTAATAAATAGGCAATGAAAAATTAATCCATCTATCTAAGAAACAAATGAAAAATTTTATTTGAGCCGTATATGAGGATTATTACCTGGGAACGGCATCTGAGAAAACTCTTGAGAACTGTTCCACTAATTAGAAGTCAAGGCAACATTATATATGTTTTTTGAGACAGAGGGCTGGTAACATCAAATTGTTAGGGGAACTACCAACTAAAACTGCTTGCCCTGGCCCGGCACCATGGTAATCACTTGCATGAGTTATCCTTACAAAAGGAGGTCCTGGTTAGGAACAAGGAACTAACAAGCTACCACTAACCAGAAGAATTCAGGAAAGGTCAGGAAGAGAAACGAGACTCCAGCCCATATGTCTTGCCACCCTCCCAGAAACTTGCTTGCTGGAATCAATTTTGGCTGAGTGATGGGCACACCACCAAGAAGGACTCTGAGTCAGAGTGATTGGCCAGAGACAACCTGAAACCAACCAGATTACCGTAAAACCCAAGACTGTGAACCACATGGCAGAAGAGTTCTGCTGGGTTTCCTCACCCTGCAGCTCTCCACCAGGGCGTCCTTTCCCAATAAAGTCTCTTACTTTGTCAACACCTGTGTTTCCTCAGACAATTCACTTCCATGTGTCAGACAGAGCCCATTCTTGGGCCCTGGAAGGGGTCCCTTTTCCTGCAACAAAATGACACATTATTGATAGCTTACATAATCCAGATCTAAGTGCCATGTGACCCCTTATGAGATCAAGAAGGAATGTTATCTTTTTCAGCTTTTACTTTTTATAAAAATCATTTAAATGTGCTTAAAGGGTCTTCTCTTTGAGCAGTCATGTATAGATGAGAGTTGGACCATAAAGGCTGAGTGCCACAGAAGCGATGCTCTCCAACTGTGATGTTGGAGAAGACTCTTGAGAGTCCCTTGGACAGCAAGGAGATCAAACCAGTCAATCCTACAGAAATCATCCCTGAATATTCATTGGAAGGACTGAAGCTGAAGCTCCAATACTTTGGCCACCTGATGCGAAGATCTGACTCATTAGAAAAGACCCTGATGCTGGGAAAGGGCAGGAGGAGAAGATGGCGACAGAGGATGAAATGGTTAGATAGTATCACCAACTCAATGGACCTGAGCTTGAACAAACTCAGAAAGATAGTGAAAGACAGGGAAGCCTGGCGAGCTGTTGTCCATGGGGTTGCATAGTCTGACACAACTTAGCAACTGAATAACAAAAGGTTCTTCTCGGAGACACACAGATATATTTGTTCATTAAAAAAAAGAGATAAGACACACTCAGGATGGCACTGTGACTACCTACCTTGACAATGTGTGGGAAAATACTTTAAAAAATATGAAGTGCTTTGTAAAAGAAGTGGGTTATTCTACTTACCTTATGTACACATTCCATTTATTCCTCCAGGAAATACTTATTGCACATTATGTGCCAAGTCCTGGGACAGACACTGAATATAAAGGACACAAAATGACATCCCAATCTTCAGGAGTTTACAACGAAGTCTGTTCCTGAAACTGGCAACACCTCCATCCCAACAAAACAAACAAAAAAACAAGTAAGTGAGATTCCTTTTTATGCTATGTACGAACTTACTTCTTTTTTTCCTAGCATCATAATGAGTGAAGTGAGTGAAGTAGCTAGCTCAGTTGTGCCCTACTCTGTGTGACCCCATGGACTGTAGCCTACCAGGTTCCTCCTTTCATGGGATTCTCCAGGCAAGAATACTGGAGTGGGTTGTCATTTCTTTATCCAGGGGATTTTCCCGACCCAGGGATCGAACCCAGGTCTCCCGCATTGCAGGCAGGCACTTTAACCGCTGAGCCACCTAAATAGTTAATAGCTTACTATCCATATCAACCACCATAATTTTAAGCTCCATGGAACAAGTATTTCACCTCTTTTGGTCTCTGCTTTATACTCAAAGCCTTGCGTGCCTGACACAGAAGAGGAGCAATGTTATTTGTTGAATGGACGGAGAAACGAATGAAAGAGCAAATAGATGTCGAAAAACAAGAGTACAATACAGTATAATACGCACAGTATTAGGCGTGCATAGCGTGACGAGAATTTATATGAGCCGTTTAAAACTAGGCTTGACAGGGCTGACTTCCAGAAGAGAAATTAATCTTTTCAAACTCAGATACTTGCATGATACCGTCCCCCACTGGCCTGGCAGTAGCTTAACAGGTATTATTCTCTAGCAGGCCATCAAGAAGACTGGTTAAATGACTCAAAGGCTGGCGCGGACAACGTCCAATGAGGTCACCTCTGGCTAAGAGCCAGAATGAATAAAAGGGTTCATCCCCGCTACGGATGCAGAACCGGGACTGAAGCCGGATCCTGGCCTCCACCGCGACGTTACACCCCGCAGGCGCCGCCGGTCACGTGATTCGGGCCGCGCCCGCCAGGGCGCCTGGACTGTCCCGCGCACGCGCAGCGCTTCGGGCGGCGGAACCGAGGGCGCTGACAGCTTCCGGTTTGGTTTCCCCGCCCCCTGCGCGGCTGAAGCTCTCCGGGCTCCGCGGTGGCGGCTGGAGCCGCGGCGGGGTGGCGGGGGCCAGGGCGTGGTGAGGTAAGGTGAATGCCCCAGCGGGGTTCCCGGAGCCATGGCCTGCTCCATTGTCCAGTTCTGCTCCTTCCAGGACCTCCAGGCCGCCCGGGACTTCCTCTTCCCTCATCTGCGGGAGGAGACCCCCAGCGGCGCCGTGAGGAGGGACCCCAGTAAGTGCCCCCGCCTCGCCGCTCCCTTCCCCGCCTCCGCCCGCGGGACAGGCGCGGCGGGCTCGGGTCTCCTGCCCGCCCCGGCGCTCCTAGTTCCTCCCTTGCCTCCCCTTTCCTCTCCGCGCGGATCCCCTGCCGTGGGTCCTGAAGCCGCGTCCGCCTGCCCCGACTGCGTCGGTGTTGTCTTCCTCTCGCCTAAGCCACTCCGCCCTCTGGCCGAACACTGCGTCTAGCTTGCTCTGCTCTCTGCCTAGCCCACTTCCCCACCCCCAACTCCTAGTTTTCTCTCTGAGTCTCTTCTCCGTCTCCCCTTCCTCCGGCCCGGGGTCCCCGGTTCCACACCGCCTGCCCCGGGATCGCATCCTCCTCCCCACTCCTCGCCAGCTGTCAGCGCGCTAGCCTGGTTTCGCCTGAACCCCCAATGCTCCTCCGTGTTTGGGACTGTGTGGCCTTCTGCTGCTTCCCTTTTCCGAAAGTGTCTGCCATCGCCCACACTCTGCCTTCTTCCATCCCCTTTCTTCCCATTCAGGTTTAGAAAATAAGTGATTGACAAGTGAGAGACTTCTTAGGTGGTGAGTTTGGAGGCTCCCAAATAAAGGAAAATAACCCGTCGGGGAGTGAGAAGCCACATCAGGAGTTAAAATCACAGCAGCTTGGCCATGAAAAGTTAATGAGATGAGAAGCCTTCTGCCTGTTATTATCATCAAACAGTGTGACTTGCCCACGTAGTGTAAAACTCCAAGTCTGTTTATTAGCTGCCGCAGAATTCCTCAGAATTTCCTACGTTTTACCTTTTCAAGAGGCTATGTTTTGTGTGTCAGTTGTTTTGTGTTTCCATTTTACTGCAAAGCCGTATGTCCAAAGTTACTTTGTGCTATATTCGAATGGTGATGAAAAGCCCACTAAATAAGTTTCTCTCCGTTTTGAAAATTTAGAAGGTATCAAATCACACCTGTTTATGAATATTAGCTCTGTGCCGGTCGATGGTGCTGCCAATCAAGTGAGACTGATGGTCTCTGTCCTCTTCAGGAGCAGTATAGTTTACTGGGACAAATAAGTTAACCCCTACCGTACAGTGTGAACCATATTTATACATATGGCACTAGGAGATACAGTCCTTGAAGTGGGGGTACTTAAGTCTGCCTTTGAAGTGGTGCTTAGATGAATAGGGGAGAGGGAATAGCATGTGTAGCAGAAGGGAGACCTGAAATGGCATGGTATTTGGCTAAGAAAGGCTGAATGACTGAAGAGCAGGGTGTGAGGAAAAGAGCCTCAAAGGTAATAAGGAGCATGATCATGAGAAGCCTTGGGAAGGGAGTCAGATGCATCTGAAGACATTAAACAAAGGAATGATGTGATGAAATTTGTACTTAATGGAATCGGCAAAGTTCTTACATACCTGTTAAGTGTGTTGGCAGCAGTATGGAGGAGAGATAGGAAGCAGGGAACTTCTTTCTGAGGATATTTCAGTAACCCATGCAAAAGTGATGCAAGCATGGACTAAAGTAGCTTCAGTAGGACTTGAGATCAGCGGCTAGATCAGGAAGATTTTAAGATAGAATCTGCAGGACCTAATGAAGATCTGGTGCTGGGGGTTGTAGCTGGTGAGTGAGAGGGAGGTGAGGATGCCTTTGGCTTTTGACTTGGGCAAGAGTTTCTAATGAAAGGGAATGAAGGAGATCGGTTTTGGATCTTTTACATCTTAAATGCTTCTAGTTTGTCCAGTTTTAAATGTATGCAGTGTCCAGTCGAACAGGTCTAAAACTTAATAAAGATCCCTGGCCTTGAGGTGTGAACTCAGGAGTTACCAGTAAAAAGTGTCAGTCCATCTCAAGGGTTATGAATATAGTGAAATGAATGCAGGCCTGAAGATGTAACCATAGAGGAGCACTGAAGTTTAAGTCAAATAGAGGTGAATGGGAAGAAGACTTAACAGAGAGGAAAACTAGGTGAAAGTAATGCCGCAGAAGTGAGAGAGAATCTGATGAAAGGGACGAGTGGTCAGTAGTTGTGAATGCAGCAGAGATCAGCTAAGATGAGGATGGAAAAGTGTTCATTGGCTTTGGGAGGATGGAGGTGACTAGGACCTTAGGACAGTTTCAGGGGAACGGCAGGAGAGGAGTTAAAAAATAAATTTGCCTCTTCCAAGGACCCAGGTTGTGAACTATGGTGGACATAGGACTGTAGATAAAGGATGCAGAGGAAAGAACACATTTCCTCTATCCCATTGCCACTCCCCTTGTCCAGGCCACCATCTTCTCTCACCTACTCAGTGAAACTACTCTTCTTTTAATAGATCTTTCTGCTTCTACTGTTGGTTTTGGTTTTTTTCTTATGTATGATAGTTTGCATCGGCTAATCCCAGTCTCCCAATCCTTCGTGCCCCTAGCCCCCTCCCCTGTGGCAACCACAAGTCTATTCTGTGTCCGTAAGTCTGTTTTTGTTTTGTAGATATGTTCATTTGTGTTGTATTTTAGATTTCACGTGTGATATATGGTATTTGTCTTTTTCTGAGTTACTTTGTTTAGTATGATCATCTCTAGGTCCATCCATGTTGCTACAAATGGCATTATTTCATTCTTCTTAATGGCTGAGTAATATTCTGTTGTGTGTGTATATATACATATGTATTATATATACACACCACATTTTCTTTATCCGTTCATGTCTTAGTGGACATTTAGATTGTTTCCATGTCTTGGCTATTGCAAATAGTGCTGCTGTGAACTTGGGGTGCATGTATCTTTTTGAATTACAGTTTTGTCTGGGTATATCCTCAGGAGTGGGATTGCTGGTGGGTCATAAGTCGGTTCTATTTTTAGGTTTTGTTTTTGTTTTTGTTTTTGTTTTTTTTTGAGGAACCTCCATACTGTTTTTCATAGTGACTGAACCAACTTTTATTCCCACTAACAGTGTAAGAAGGTGCCCTTTTCTCCATACCCTCTCTAGACTTGTTAATTTGTAGACTTGTTAATGGTTTCTTGGAGTTAGTTCCAAAAGCTGTCAAAGTGAACTTTTAAACAATTTAATCATAACAGTCTTCTCTCTATAACTGTCTGTGGTTTCATTTGCAGTTAATATAAAATCCAAAGTTCTCGCATGGCTTAAAGGACCATGAGGCGCCACTTCCTGCTGCTGCTTGTACCTCATATTCTTCTCCCCTTATTTCTTATGCTTCAGACACTTTAGTTGTTAACGCTGTGATGTGCTTAGTCGCTCAGTCGTGTCCAGCTCTTTTCGACCCCATGGACTGTAGCCTGCCAGGCTCCTCTATCCATGGGATTCTCCAGGCAAAACCACTACAGTGGGTTGCCACGCCCTCCTGCATGGGATCTTCCCAACCCAGGGATCGAACCCAGGTCTCCCTCATTGCAGGCAGATTCTTTACCATCCGAGCCTCAAGGGAAACCCACCAAGCTCATTTGTACCTGAGACCGTTGCCCTTGCTCTTGTCCCCACCTTGGATGTTCTTTGCAGATCCTTGCATGCTCAGTGCATCTTGGAGAGACCTTTTTTGAGTATGTCATCTAAAAGAGACATCACTGTTCCCCTTTTCTCATTTGTTACTTGCAGTCATTTCATCTTGTTTATGTTCATCACCAAGTCTATATTGTCCAGTATGGTCGTTTCTTGCCAGAACTAACCGTAGAAATGGGGCAGTTGCTGCTGAGGAACAGAATTTTAAATTTTACTTAAATTTAATTAAATTTAAGTAGTCAGATATGGCTGGTGGCTGCCATGTTGTATGGCACAGTTATGAATGCTAAAATGTGAGCAGGTACAGATTGAATACTTGTGCAGGGTCACACAGTGAAGAGTAGCCATAGGCTATGAATTTGATCCAGGCGTTTGGGAATATAATCATACCCCAGACATCAGCTTAATGTATCATATGCCTGTGGGTTTTCAAATATGATTTAATTTATTACCCTTTTAAATAAAATTCTTTGGTATATGTATGTTGGTATTATTGCGGCTGCTAGCAATTCAAGTGGAAAATAAGTGGAGAAAGAACCTCTTAATCAGTGAACCCCTTTGCCAGATCTGTATTTTACAGTTAAAATGGTGCTTTAATTTAGAAATGAAAGTCTGAAAAATAGCTTGTCCTGTTGTAAATAGTTTACTTGGAATTCTTGGAATGACTGGTTTACAGATCTCAGTAATCATTCTGGCCATCTTTTACAAAACATCAGACTTTGTGAAGAGTTCATTATTAAGAAAATCTGAACCTACATTTTTGTGAGGGTGAAAATTTACATTGTAAAAACGAAGTGATGTGGTATTTGGTTTTGCTTTTCTTCACTTTGTTAGTGTTGTGAGTGATGATTTTATTGAGAAATAGAAATCATGAGATCATTTTATTTAGCTTATATAGTTTTGCTTTTAGTATGTATCTTTTTAAAAAATATTTGTTTGCTCTTGTTGGTTGCTGCATGACTGATCTTCTTTGCATCATGAAGGATCTTTCGTTGCAAAGCACAGATTCTCTAGTTGTGACACTCAGGCTTAGTAGTTGGGGTGTGTGGGCTCTGCTGCTCTGCTGAGTGTGGGATCTTAGTTCCCCAATCAGAGATAGAGCTTAAGTTTCTTGCATTACAAGGTGGATTCTTAACCACTGGACCACCAGGAAAGCCTCAAGCTTATATAGTTTAATTTCTTATACCAGCTCATCTCTGGAGGATATGTAAACAACCCCCTCCCGCAAAACAAAAACAAAAACTGAATAACTTGTCATGATTCGTCCTAGGCAGCTGATAATTTTGAAGACTTGTCTGTTGGTTTAATGTTTTTGTTTGTTTTGTTTGTTTCTTTTTTTAGTGTAGATGGCTGCTGTTGACAAAGTGAGACCTAGTACTGGGCACCCTGAACTCAAAACTACACCTCTGTGTTTGAATTGTCAGAGAATAAATAACAGTATGACTTTATGTTATTTTGTATCATCAACTGTAAAATGAGACTGTCCTCTATTGCTTTAAAAGAGATCTTGAACCCTACTTCCCAGTGTTTACATTAATTAATACTAATAAATGTTAATAATTGTTTAGTTCCTCTGCTTAGTTGCTCAGTCATGTCCGGCTCTTTGCGACCCCATGGACTATAGCCTGCCAGGCTGCTCTGATCATGGGATTCTCCAGGCAAGAATACTGGAGTGGGTTGCTGTGCCCTCCTTCAGAGGATCTTCCCAACCCAGGGATCAAACCCGGGTCTCCCACATTGCAAGCAGTTAATAACTGGTTCTACTCAATCAGATGCTGTTTTAGACATAAAATTTGCTCTCATATTTTGAAATTTTGGAGATGGGCCTGGCCTATAACCTGGCCTACAGTGACATGATTTCCAGGAGATTGGATTTCTATACCAGAGTTTTCTGATACTTATAATTGCTGGATTCGATCCCTGGGTTGGGAGGATCCCCTGGAGAAGGGAACAGCTACCTACTCCAGTATTCTGGATGAATTCCATGGATAGAGGAACCTGGTGGTCTGCAGTCCGTGGGGTTGCAAAGAATCAGACACAACTGAGTGACTTTCATTTTCATTTTTTTAGACAAAAAAATAAAAGAAATACATGTACAGATAGGGAGAATCAGACTATTTGGAAGTAATTTATGTACTATAATATTGTGAATCTGTTAATTTACCTGGGCTTCCCTGGTGGCTCAGTTGGTGAAGAATCTGCCTGCAGTGCAGGAGACCTGGATTAGATCCCTGGGTTGGGAAGATCCCCTGCAGGAGAGCATGGCAATCCACTCCAGTATTCTGGCCTGGAGCATCCTCATGGACAGAGGAGCCTGGCAAGCTGCAGTCCGTGGAGTCGCAAAAAGTCGGGCACAACTGAGCACATTAATTTACCTAATAGTAAGTTAATTTTCTGTTAACATTCTAATGAGGTAGAGCAGCCTCTACCTTCCTTCTTGCTCTTTTATCAGAAAGATAGAAGAAGATAAAGCATACGGGAAATTACCTTGGAATCATCAATTAAAGTTTGTTTTTGTCCAGTCACTAAGAAGAGTATGCTTTTTAGGATAACCTAAAGTCATGGACTCAATTTGGAATATTATAAATCATATAAAGTACCCATTTTTTTTTTTAATACTGAGTGAAATGCTTTCATTTGTTTGTGATCATAGTAGGGAGAGAAAAGTAATCTGAAAGTAGAATATTTATAAGAATTTCAGAAAATTTTTGGTTACTGCACTTCAGTAGCTGTTTAAGGTTGGAAGAGGGTCTTAGGAGATAAATTTCTGTCAGTGACAAAACTGACACATGACTAGTTAATTCCTTTATTCAGCTGGTACTTATTGAGCATCTACTACATACAAAGTAGTCCTAAAGGTAAATAAAATAGGTCCCTCTCCTCAAGGACCTTTGAGCCAATAAAGGAGATAAGTATGTAAAAGAAGAGTTAGAGGTGCTGTGCTATAATTTGGCATATGATAGTTGGAGAATGAAGGAGTGTTGGCTCGTGCTATGTAGTGGACTCAGAAAAGTCTTCATGAAGGAACTGTTATTTTCACCATGTCTTAATAGTTTCACAGAGGTTCAGGTGGAGAGAAAATGGCCAGGCAAGGGATGTGAAACAGTATGGGGTTCAGAAAGATGCAGATAGTAAATTTTGCTGGAAGAGTGGGATATTGTAGGGTGAGGAGAGAGATTGGCAGAGGAATTTAGATTTTATGCAGTAGAAAGGAAATAAGAATACTTAGGAATTAAAGGAAATTTGCTCAGGGTTACTTGGGAACAGACAGTTTTAAATAGATTAGTTTCCAGATGCACCTGTGTAAATGCCTACTTTCTCACCCTACCTTCTGCTTTACTGCACGAAGGCTTACTTCTCACACGTTTTAAATATTATTATAGTAAGTTGCTTCCAAAGCATTTAAGCAAAAATTTGTGTTTAAGTCTCTGTAACTCCACCCCCATCCATCTCAACAAGAGATTTCCAAATAATATTCACTATTTATGTTTAATAATAATTTCTCAAAGTTTGTAATAATGTATGTTTTTTCAGTTACCTGCTTCTAATAATAATTGTAATAAAACAAGTAGGATAACTTAATACTTAGAGCCTTAGATCCCAAGAAAACTTTCTTGTCAATTCTCAACTCTTTTTGCAGAGAAATTTTCAGACTGATGATACATATCTGTATTACATAAAAATAGCATTCTGTGGAGGAAATAAAATGGAGATAAGAATTCAGTGAGAAAAAAGAACTTAGAAAATTATTGTTAGAGATACTAATCATAGTTTTAAAGTGAGTATTTGTGGGTATTATTTCCCAGAAGTATTTAGAATCCACTGAATAAATTTAAAAGGATGATATAAATACTATATTAAAATATCCATGTTTGGTATATCAGAAATTACATTTTTATGCAGGAGGTACATATTATTGAAAAATTCTTTTGGGGTGTATATAATCAAAAAGCTTGAAGACATTCTGTGGAGCTGTCGTTCTCAGTTTTTTTTTTTTTTTTTTATTGTGCCATGCATAAAAAATGAGACCTAGGCCCTGAATAGTGAAAACAATTTTGAAGAAGGAGAAAGAAGTTGGAGGACTTTACTTTTTTTATTTTCAAAATGTATACAAAACTATAGTAATCAAAAATGTGGTACTGGCATAAAGACAGAGTAATGGAATAATGGATTAGAGAGCTCAGATATAAACCCTTGCATATATGATCAGGTTTTTTGACAAGGATTTTTGACAAGGGTGTCAAGACCACTCAAGGGGGAAAGGACAGTCTATTCAACAAATGGTATTGGGAAAACTGCGTATCCAAATACAAAAGAATAGAGTTGGACCCTTATCTTATACCACACTCAAAAATTAACAAAAAAATGGATTAAAGACCTAAATATAAGACTTAACACTATAAAACTCATAGAGGAAAGCATCAGGGGGAAAATTCATGACATTGGATTTGGCAGTGGGTTTTTGGTTAGAACACCAAAAATACAGGCAAAAAAGCAAAAATAGGTAAATGCGGCTATATCAAACCTTGACTTCAGTGAATTGAAAGATGCGGTCAACAAAGTGAAAGTGCAGCCTACAGAATGGGAGAAAATATTTGCAAATCATATATATGATAAAGGATCTGTATCCACAATATATAAAGAATTCCTATAGCCAAGTAACAGCAAAATATAACAAGTAAAAACTGAGCAAAGACTTGAATAGATTTTTCTCCAAAGATGTTATGCTGCTGCTAAGTCGCTTCAGTCGTGTCTGACTCTGTGCGACCCCATAGACAGCAGCCCATCAGGCTCCCCCGTCCCTGGGATTCTCCAGGCAAGAACACTGGAGTGGGTTGCCATTTCCTTCTCCAATGCATGAAAGTGAAAAGTGAAAGTGAAGTCACTCAGTCATGTCCAACTCTTAGCAACTCCATGGACTGCAGCCTACCAGGCTCCTCCATCCATGAAAATTTTCCAGACAAGAGTACTGGAGTGGGTTGCCATTGCCTTCTCCAAGATGTTTTAGAAATGACTAGTAAGCATATGATAGATACACAGTATCGCTGATCATGAGCAATGCAAATGAAAACCACAATAAGGTATCACCTTATACTCACTAGCTTGGCTTCTGTTAAAAAAATAAAAACAGAATAACAAGTGTTGGCAAGGATATAGAGAAACTGGAACTCTATACACTGTTGATAGGATTGTAAAATGGTGCAACTGCTATGGAAAACAGTATGGAGTTTCCTCTAAAAATAAAAAATAGAATTACTATATGCTTGAGCAATCTCACTTGTGGGTGTATAACCAAAAGAACTGAAAATAGTATCTAGAAGAGATACTTGCACACCCATGTTCATAGAGGGATAGTTCATAAAAGCCAAGGAGTGGAACCAACTGAAATGTCCATTGGTGGATGAAAGGAATGGGGTCTGTAAGATGGAATATTATTCAGTCATTAAAAAGAAGGAAATCATATCACATGTGATAATATGAGTGACCTTGAGAACATTATGCTGTGTGAAAAATTAGCCAGTCAGAAAAAATCAATGTACGATTCCATTTATATGAGTTACCTAAAGTAGTTAAATTCATGGAAACAGGAAGTAGAATGGTAGTTACTAGGAGCTAGGGAGAGGAGGAAAGGAGTCTTGTTTAATGAGTATTACAGTCTCAAATTTGCAAGATGGAAAAGTTCTGAAGCTCTGTTTCTCAACAATGTCAGTAAACACTACTGTGCACTTAAAAATGGTTATATTAGCTTTTATGTTGTGTGTTAACAATAAAATATATAAATTAGTATGATAATAAAGAAATAGGTCATAAAATGTAAAACAAAGCTGTTCATCGTGAGAAGTGACCTGCTAAAAGTTCCAGTAGCCCCAGACCCTACCAAGCTATCCTGAGAGCTGAGAGGATCAATGTCTTGGCTCATCTGTAATCCATTTGCAGTTCCCTGGGCATCTCTGCTATAGGCAGAGGGTAACCACTGATGTAAGGCAAAAGTATAGCATTTCAAGATTTGATTTGCAGAGAGGTGGATTTGGTGGCTCTGAAAAGGGTAGGTTTTGTAGTTCAGAGTTAGAGGTAGGTAATCATTTGGGAGATGTTCATTCAACTCTAGATCAGGGTCTTCAGAAGTAAAGACAGGACTGGTGGCTCAGATGGTAAAGCGTCTGCCTACAATGCGGGAGACGCAGGTTCAAACCCTGGGTTGGGAAGATCTCCTGGAGAAGGAAATGGTAACCCACTCCAGTATTCTTGCATGGAAAATCCCACGGATGGAGAAGCCTGGTAGGCTACAGTCCATGGGGTCGCAGAGAATCAGACACGACTGAGCGACTTCACTTTCACCTTCAAGGCAGTCGCAGTGGTGATGGAGTTTGAAACTTGAGAAACATAGCAGTGGCAACCTATACAAGGAATTTGAACTGAGAAATAGGACAACCAGGTTAATATTTGAAAGGCATTTCTTTGTTAGCAAAGAGGAGAATG
Organism: Cervus elaphus; assembly: GCF_910594005.1. NCBI lineage: Eukaryota > Metazoa > Chordata > Mammalia > Artiodactyla > Cervidae > Cervus > Cervus elaphus. Next base: position 25,866,515 of record NC_057828.1, on the reverse strand, counting down.
AATGGGAATGGTGGGTGAAAGTGGAAATAGAATGACCGGTTGGGTGGCCTTTGTAGTGGTCTGTCAAAAAAGGAGGTAACTTAGATTGGTATTCTTCAGATGGTATTTAATGGTCTACCCAGTGACAGTTCTGGATCTGTACGACAGCAAGTGTTTCTGTGTGACTACCGTGTTAATATCATTTGGGACTATCGAGACCCTAAATGAACTTTCCTCATGAGAAGGATTTCTTGAAATTCTTAGGTGTCTGCCATACCATATTGCTCCTTTGGAAAGGTGACCAAAAAACAGTTCTTTGAACACAGATCATTTTTCTTTGTATCATGTGAGCCTAAGCCTCACATATAAATTCTTCAGAAGAGAGACTCTCAGGTCAAGAGAGATAATAACCTATTATTACATCGCCTCTATTTTTTTTAAGTGTATAAAATCAGACATAAAATCTGTCTTCTAGCTACTTATATCCCCCCTTCCAGATGTTAAAACGTTAGCCTTAAGCTTTTTAGCATAGTGGCCACTAACTGCGTGTGGCTGGTTAAGTATAAATTAATAGAAATTAAGTAAAAGTAGCAGTTCAGTTTTTCAGTCATACTAATTATGTTTCAGTGGCCACATGTACTTACCTAGTGGCTACCTAATGGACAGCACAGATACATAACACCACCATCATTACGGAAAATTCTATCATTATAAAGTGCTGCCTTAGTGAGAATCTTCCAGACTTTATGCTTAGACAGTAAACATACATGCTGTTGGGTGTTTTATTTATCTATTTTACATTTTAAATTATGGCCTCATTTTTGTAAAATGTATATTCTGGAACTTTTTTGGTTAATTTTTAATGTCAACTGTTTTGACGGAGTCAAAAAATGTCAATTTTTTTTTCAAGCTGTGTATATAACTGTAGCATTTTTTTCCCCTAATGTCTGTACAGTATTTCAGTGAAGACTACCAGGTTTTAGTTAAACATTCCCCTGTCAATGAAATTTAGATTATTTCCAATATTTTTGCTACAAGAAAATGTTCCAGTAACCATCCTTATACATGCTTTACCTATGATGTTAATATTTCTGTATGTAAATTTCTGGGATTGGAATTGCTGGATAATAGAAATTCACATTTTAGTTGTTGAGCACAGTCACAGTCTAAAAATTGGTCAGGTTTATTCCTATCCGTGGTAAACAGAAATGTTCATTTACACCCACACTTGTCATCTTCCTGTGTTATCAGTTTCTTTGATTTTTGCTCTTCCAGTAAATGAAAAATGGTTCTTAGGCAATGCTAACATTATTATCAGACTTTACCTGTGTTTTTTTTTTTAAAGCAACAAGTAATAGCAAGATTAAGCTGGTATTGGAAGAATTTACCTTAACTATAAGGAAAGTTTTCTCACAAGGACAATCATATTAGAATTGATTAAGTAAGGAAGATACTGAATTGGCTTTAGAATTTGCAGAAATTAGCTTTGGTGAGCAGTATTTATATACCTTCACCCTTATTTACATTCCCTGTTCAGTTCAGTTCAGTCGCTCAGTCGTGTCCGACTCTTTGCGATCTCATGAACCGCGGCACACCAGGCCTCCCTGTCCATCACCAGCTCCTGGAGTCTACCCAAACCCATGTCCATTGAGTTGGTGATGCCATCCAACCATCTCATCCTCTCTCGTCCCCTTCTCCTACCTTCCCTGATCTTTTGTTACTTTCTGCTGCTTTGGATGTAATAAATTCATAACACATGAAGTTATAGGAAACAACAATAAAAGATATATAAGTTCTGTCTAATATACAAAATATATTGTTGCCCTTAGTCACTGACTTCCTTTAAAAAATAAAATGAGTAGAAAGAATGGGGCATATTAAATTTCTTCAAGTCTACAGTTTGTTTTTATCATTTTTCTTAGGATGGGTCTAAAGATTTCTTAGATTTGGAGCAAAAGAAGCATACTTGTTGATTTTTTTTTTTTTTAACTTTATTTAGAGCAAGAAAAGTGAAAGTGTTAGTTGCTCTGTTGTCTTCAACTCTTTGCAAGTCTATGCACTTCTCTTCTCTCCATGGAATTCTCCAGGCAAGAATACTGGAGTGCATAGCCATTCACTTCTCCAAGGGATCTTCTCCACCACAGGATCAAACCTGGGTCTCCTGCATTGTAGGCAGATTTTTTTTTTACCATCTGAGCCACCAGGGAAGCCCTTTAGAGCAAGAGGATACATTCTGTTTCTGCCTAAAGATATTTTCAGTTCTGTCCTTTTTTGAACTGTCAAAACATTCTCCTTGTGTGATGTAGGAGGCCATTTATTTGATAACAAGAGTCCTTAGAAATCTGGAACTGGAAGGGACCTTACAGACCTAGTCTGATTTAATCATGGTGTTTTGAAAGAAACTCCTGTTTGTTGAAAATGGGATAGCCTCCTCATTTTAGATTGCTGCATATTTTTATGTGCTGAGAGGAATATGCTAATATAAAATTTATATTCCCATTTTCCATTTCTTTAGAAATAGAAAAAGATGAATAATCCTGAGGCATAGGAAATTAAGCAGCTTCTCTATTCTTTAGTCTTTTTTTTTTTCCCCTTTGTATTGCTATGTGATGCTTTCTGTGGCTTGGCCAAGAAGAGCCAACTAAAATTGTTGAACCTACGAATTATTTGCAAGTTATAGGTTCTGGAGGTTGGTGCTCTTTATAGAAACAAGTACATTCTCTTTTTTCCTGTTTTAGAAGAACGGAAATGAATTTGCTTCAGTGCTAGTAAGATCTTTTCTTAGACCATGGAGATTAAATTTTCTTTTTCCTAACATTTAATGATCTCAGTTTCCCATTTAGTTTTTGATCTTGACGTACTCATATTGAGGAAAGCAAATACTGTCAAATTAATTGCCCACTTCTAGAATTCATTTTCCTTTTTAGCTTCAGGTTCTTTTTAAATGTGAAACTATTACTCAGTTATGATGACAGACTGTTCAGAAGCAAATTGGAATAATGTATATTTTAAATTAAATAGAATTGTGAAAAGCAAAAGTTGAATTTCTCATTTAAGCTTTTGTTGGTAAAATAATTCATTCATTGAAAATATACCTTAAAAGACATCTATTATTTCTTGATGCTTGAATTATAATGTTTTCTCCATAGTTTGAAGGTTTCAGTAACTATAAGTGACTGATGATATCAAGTGAGAAGCTGAACAGTTTTTTTAATACTAGTATAATCTAATCTCTTCAGGGAAGAATTCTCCCTAGAGGAAGTTGTAGTTACATTTTATGTTTTAAAGTCATTGGTTTTGTTCATTTACCTTATAAGGGTAAGAATAAGAGTTTATGCTGCCAATTATTCTGGACAGTTCAAAATAGTCCTCTTCAGTGATATGTATTAAAAAATGATTGAAAAGTCAAATTACTTGTCAGTGAGGAGGTTGTTGCTTTTTATTACTAATACTTATAACTTCATTTTGCTCATGTTTAATTCTCTCTACATCATATAAGTTGATTGGAGATAAGCTTAGGAATTTTGTTCAAATAGAGAGCAAGTATGATTCAAGGTGTGGTATAAAATAAGAGTGAGGGGTAATTTTAGCAAATGAGGTAGTAATGGCAAAGTAATTAGAACTAACATAGTAATCTAAACTGGCAGACTTTATTGTTACTGTTTTTTTTTTTAATTTGTTTTTGGCTGTACTGGGTCTTCTTGCTGTTCAGGCTTTTCCCTAGCTGTGGTGAGCAGGGGCTACTCCCCGGGTGCAGTGCGCAGGCTTCTCACTGCAGCGGCTTCTCAGAGCACGAGGGCTTCAGTAGTTGGGGCTCCGTGCTCTCAGACACAGGCTCGGTAGTCGTGTCTCATGTACTTGAAACTGCCGTTTTTTTCAGTAGGCTGCACTGGAAATGAGGTGGGAAAGTCCAGTTGAAACATGGACATTTGAAATAGAGCTGATGCTGTCCTGCCTTGCTATAGTTGTAAAATTACTGCTTTAGGAGCAGCATCTGGCACGTGAGTCAGCACTGAAGTAACAAACCTAGGGAAGCAGTCTCATGATCTAATTTTAGATGTCTCCAATAGGCAATATTTGCTGTTTCTTAGCTGTTTTGAGTATAACCTGTTTTATTCACTGTTGGCAAAAAGAATATTTGCATAATAGAATACAGACACATTTTGAGAGTGATGTGGGTGTTCTTTTTTGCCTTCAAAATGATACGGTGTTTATTTGGGAACTCAGTGTTCTTTGTAATTATTTTTTCTAGCCTACCAAAAAGTCAGGTTGAAAGTAAATGTCTAATTGAATGAATGTATTGGTTTTTCTTTACTGATGCAAGATCTTTTTAAAGTAATGATACAAGTGTTGTTTTGAAATGTTGAAATATACATTGTGTGTGTATCTATCAAATACAAAGATCCATTAATCCATATTAGGCCAACTATGTTGAACAATATTTCTAGAGCATCTTTTTTTACATAGTCAAATTCTGCCATTTAGACTTGAATTAGAACAAAGATACTCTGTTTCTCCTATTCTTTTTTTTTTGTTGTTTCTCCTATTCTTAATCAAAACTCAATCTAAAGATTGTTAATTATTTTTTGTGATTAAAATGGAATAGAGAATTACAAAATTTATCAATATGTATTTATAATTTTACATAGAAAGCTTATTTATAAAAGATGGTTTTGATTTGGAATATAAAGTCTTTGTGTATAAAGTTTATAAAAATAAAATGTTTTTGTATTTCTGTGGAAATGTAAAATGTTTAGAATCAACATCTGATTTGCTTACTATATTTGAATATATTAATTTATATCCTCCTTTTATAGGGATATATGGGGAAACCTTTGGGTAAAAAGGTTCTTTTCAGACTTGATATCCTAAATGGATATAAATAGTTAAGTACCGACAGTGTTCTTGGAGATGCATATGTGTGTGTGAGCGTTTGAGCACACACAGCATGTATATTCCCTGTCCCCCGAAGCTTAAATGGTTAGCGTATTGACACGGTATACATTTATGATCAATCAGACAAGTTAACAACACAACAAATGACCCAACACAATTTGTAATTCTGAAAGGAAAATATAATCAAATGCTATGGTTTCACAAGAGGGAAAGATCATTGATAGATGCAATAAAACTTCATAAACAATTAATCCAAGTCCTGAAGGAGAAGGTGAATTTGGAGAGCTGGAGACAAATGGGAATGCTTAAATTAGTTGACAGATATGGGATAGGCAAAGGCAGAGAGTAAGAATGAAGAAAGAGGGTGCTGTGTTTGGAGACTAATCATTTTAACAGCCATCAAGGGTGTGTACGTGCCAAGCACTGTTCTTTTAACCCTAACAACAGTGGATACAGTTATTAACTCCATTTTGCTAAAGAGGAAGCTGAGAGGGAAGAGATTAAATTGCCTAAGGATATATGACCCTTCAGGGGTAAAGCTGGGTATCAAACCCAGGCAGGCTGACACCAGACACCTAACAGTTGTTCTAGACCTGTGCTGTCTTGTACTATGCGGTGGAGCACTCGGAACGTGCCTGGTCCCAGCTGAGATGTGCCCTGAGTGTAAAATACGTGTTGGATCTTGAAGACTTACACTCAGAGAACCAATGTGAAATAGCTCATGAACAACTTAATAGTGATTACATATTGAAATGACGTTTTGGGGCTATATCATATTAAATAAAGCATATTAAAGTTAACTTGTTTCTACTTTTCGAATATGGCTGCTAGTCAGTTTAACGTGGCATGTGGCTTGTGTTACATTTTTATTGGACAGTGCTGCTAAAGACTGCCCTCCAGTAAGTTAAAAGGCAAATGAAGTGAAAGAATAGAAACAAGGATGAGGGTAGGCAAAGGAAAACAGGAGATTTTAGGTCAGATTATTGGCATTGAAGTTTACCCTTGAAGCTAGTATTCCTCAGAGCGTCATCCATGGACAGCCTGCCTCACATTTTCAGAATGGGGTCAACCCTGAAACTTTAGTCATCCCTAATTCATTGTTTTAATCTCTTTGCAGAAATTTTAAGGCTCCCTAGAGAGGCCATGCTGCAGAAGAGACTGTAACTCCAGTTTTGTAAAGGCAATGGATGTGGATGTCATTTTCTTAATATTCTGATCAGTGTTGTTGAATTGAACCTAAGCCAGATAAAGGATACAGGAGGTTGATGTCAGTGTCATGTAAAGGATTGCTTTCTGGAGATTAGGTGGTTACTACTTACTTATATAATAAATGGGAGGAGAAATACATACAATTACCCCATAATTTATAGCCTAGCCTTTGACTGAAAAGCATGCCACTTGGCTTATTAGATGAACTGGATGATTTGGTGATTTGTGTGGTTTTCGGAATTTCTACACTGGATCCTGATCGCCCTAAAGAAGTTTATGTCTTGAGTGTCCATCCTTGATAGTTCAGTTGCTCAGTCGTGTCTGACTCTTTGCGACCCCATGAATCGCAGCACGCCAGGCCTCCCTGTCCATCACCAACTCCCGGAGTTCACTCAAACTCATGTCCATCGAGTCGGTGATGCCATCCAACCATCTCATCCTCTGTCGTCCCCTTCTCCTTCTGCCCCCAGTCCCTCCCAGCATCAGGGTCTTTCCCAATGAGTCAGCTCTTCGCATCAGGTGGCCAAAGTATTGGAGGTTCAGCTTCAGCATCAGTCCTTCCAATGAACACCCAGGACTGATCTCCTTTAGGATGGACTGGTTGGATCTCCTTGCAGTCCAAGGGACTCTCAAGAGTCTTCTCCAACACCACAGTTCAAAAGCATCAATTTTTCGGCGCTCAGCTTTCTTCACAGTCCAACTCTCACATCCATACATGACCACTGGAAAAACCATAGCCTTGACTAGACAGACTTTTGTTGGCAAAGTAATGTCTCTGCTTTTTAATATGCTGTCTAGGTTGGTCATAACTTTCCTTCCAAGCAGTAAGCATCTTTTAATTTCATGACTGCATTCACCATCTGCGGTGATTTTGGAGCTCAAAAAAATAAAGTCTGACACTGTTTCCACTGTCTCCACATCTATTTCCCATGAGGTGATGGGACCAGATGCCATGATCTTAGTTTTCTGAATGTTGAGCTTTAAGCCAACCTTTTCACAGTCACTCAGTCGTGTCCGACTCTGCATCCCCATGGACTGCAGCACGCCAGGCTTCCCTGTCCGTCACCAACTCCCGGAGCTTACTCAAACTCACATCCATAGAGTCGGTGATGCCATCCAACCATCTCATCCTCTGTCGTCTCCTTCTCCTCCCGCCTTTGATCTTTCCTAGCATCGGGATCTTTTCAAATGAGTTACATCGAACTTATATCTTTTCAAACGAGTTTCAACTGACTTAAGTCTTAACATATACAAGAGTTTAGGACTTTCAAATCACCCTGGCTTATAGAAGGTTTTGATCTATTTATTCTAACAGACCATCATCATTTGGTGTCTTATTTCTTCCTGTTATGTAGAAATTTATAGACCTTAAAGTTTTATAGTAAATGTTCCTTATTGACATTAAATGGCCTAGTTCTCAAATGTTAAAACACCATTGCTCTTGTTATTCGCAACCTTGATCAATAATCAATTAAAATACACTGATAATGACATGGATTGAAGAAGAGCATCCCTCATAGAAAAGTTACCAGAAGGAAAGATCACCTGAATAAAATTTTGTATATGAATGGCATCTTTATTAGACATTCAGCAGCTGTTTTTTCAGTATAAGCTTTTTTTGAAGATTGTGCTTGACCTGCTTTTATATTTGAGGACATTAGAAATAACCTTGGTAAGGTGCTACGATTCTGACACTTCAGTAGCTGTCAAATAGCAGCCTGCAGAACAGTATCAGATGAATTCTGAGGTAAGTCAGGAGGCTACAAAGTTTACATCACTGACACTGAGTAACAATAGCCGGAAGGTAGTACCATATTTACGGATGTTTCCGTCTTTGATTTTTTTTTTTTCCTTTTCTGTTTCTCATTTTTAAGTTGACTAAAATTTGGAGTGCATTTTCTTACAGTGTTGTAAACAATACTGAGAATTCTAAACCAACCTTCAAAAATATCTGTAACCTCTCCAAGTAACAGTTCTGTTTTTCACTTTCACCTTCCTTTAACCTCTTTGTACCATGACCCCTTTGGGAAATGTATTCATGTGATAGTGGGAGGTGCCTGATTAATTTTTCTTTCCCTCCAGTTAATACAAATTCCTCAGTCAGAGACATTGAGACATGGGTAAACCGTCATGAGCACTACTGTTTTGTAAAAAGAAGGTATTTCTCAGAGTTTTTTTCTTCCTGGAATGTTTTGAATTGTGCTTTATGGAGAGAACTGGGTCTCTGCAGGGGCTGATAATCAAAATTTCTGCTGTCTTCTACTGATCGAATGAGTCATTTGTGAATGGAGCTGGGTACTTTTTACCAGTATGGAGGAGAAACAGCACATTTTACATAGTTTTCTTTTGAATAGCATTCAGCAGAGGTTCTGTGCACAGACCAAGCTCTTTGAAGGCTTATTTTGCTTTTGTATGTCCAGCACTTAGCACAGGGCCCAACACAGAAGAGATGCTGTGTTGTGTTTGTTGAATGCATGAATGAATACATGATTAGCTGACCTTCATGAGGGTCATGAACTTTAAATTCTTCATCAACTTTAAATTCTGCACAGTTTCCCAGAGAGTGTGGTAATTTGATAAACATTTTTATAGCAGTTTTAACATTGAATTGTGAACCTTAGAGCAATAAGCTTTACTACACATTTTGCTTTCTCGTACAAAAGACATTTATCAATCAGATGACCTAGTTACCATCAGCCCATTAGAAGACAGTTGCTTTCTATGCAGTAGAAAAATTAGCAGACTAAAGGGATTGCCTAACAAATTTAGATTGCCAAAGAGCAACTGTATTTTTCCAAGTTACCAAAAAAAAAAAAGTCCAAATCTCAATATCAGGGGACTCTTTCCATGTTAATGTAATGAAATCTTGCTTTTGGCCTTATTTGTAAGCCCCGCTGTTTCCTAATCTTACCCTTATTCAGAGGCCGAAGGAGTAAGTATGGGAGAATACTAGGCAGCATGGGCTCTGGAACTTAGGCAGAACCGAATTCAAACCCCGCCCCTCCGCCCCTCCATTTAACCCTCTGTGATCCTAGGCAAGGGATGTAAACTAGGCAATCTACTTTTCTTTGTAAAGAGAGGGAGATAGGGGATCCTTGTCATGCTTATGTGAATTAATGTCTATAAAGCATTTAAGCATATAGAAATGCTAAATACATGTTAGTTGTTGTTACGTGATAACCTCTATCTGAATGGCTTTTTTTTGCCTTTGAAAAGTTTTTAGCCACTTTAAAAAAAAAAAAAAAACTGGACCATTTTTAAGTCTTTATTGAATTGGTTACAATATTTGGCCCCAAGTCATGTTGTCATCTTAGCTCCCTGTACAGGACTCAAACCTGAAGCCCTGCATTAGAAAGCAAAGTCCAAACCACAGATCCAGTGGAGGAACCACCAGTCCCTCTAGCCACTTTTTGTAAGATTTCATTTAAGATGACGCCTCCCTATAGCTTTTCGTCTCTTTTACGGCCTCATCTGAGTTCCCCTAGTAGTCAGTTACAGCCATCACCACGACGGTTACTTATTTGTCTCTCTCCTACACTAGATCACAGATTCTTTAAAAAGAAAAGGAGTTCATATGTTTGTATTTTTGTCTGTTTCAGCTACAGGATTTGGCACAGGGTATTTAACAGAACATTTGTTAAATTGTTCAATTGATGTGTGTACAGAAATCTTCTATTAGTTGTACAGTGTTAATCAAATGATTAGTACTATTTTAAGACTTAATATATGCCTAGCAGTGTGCTTGGCACATCATAAAGTAGCTATTTGGTGTTTAAGTACCAAAGATGGGGATATTGCCACAGAGCTAATTGAGCAATGATTCCAAGTACCAGACTATAACATTTTTTTTTATCATCTAATATATAGTTGATTTTAGCAGCCTTTGGAACGTTGTAGATAAGTGGAAGTTCTTTTTGCTTCCTTCCTCCTGTCAGTAGATAACATGTTCAGTCCCGTCTTTTGGGTTGCTTCTTCCCCCAGAATTTTGAGGCTGATTGGTTTAAATACAATATTTTATTTATATTTTGTAGTATTTTAATAGCTAAATCCTGATGACTGGCATTGAGAACTTATTATGTATCAGGCACTGGGGACTTAGCATGCTGACAGCAATCCCACTAACTGTAGGTACTGTCATTTTCCATGATGTTATGGTAAGAGAGCTAGAGCTTATGAATACGGGGTAACTGTTCTGGGTCACAGAGCTGATAAGGGATGGATCCAGGATGAACCTAGGTAATCTGATTCTGGGGCTAGACTTATAATTAGACAATTATCTGCTCTTTTCACACTTAGGGAAACTTTTATTTGTTTTTTAATTTGATTTGAAGTAATACATATAGAGTATCTGATGTTTGGTTCAGAATATTAATGGTTCCTTTAAAAATGATAGTTTTATTCATTCTCTTCTGATATGATATAGGATGAATTCAAAGATAATTATATAAAAATGAACTCACTAATTTGGGATTTTTATTTTTTATTTAATTTTTTTAAAAATCTGACTGTGCTGGGTCTTTGTTGCGGCACGTGGGCTTTCTCTACTTGCTGTGCGTGGGCTTAGTCACCCTGCAGCATGTGGGATCCTAGTTCCTTGGCCAGGGATCAAACCCCCGTCTCCCACACTGGAAGACAGATTCTTAACCAGTGACTACCAGGGAAGCCCCCAATTTGGGATTTTTAATTCCTCGTTGCAGTGGTGGTTGGACATCTTATTTTATTTTATTTTTATTTTATTTATTTTTTTTTAAATTTCCTTTATTTATTTTTTTTTTCAGTGGGTTTTGTCATACATTGATATGAATCAGCCATAGATTTACACGTATTCCCCATCCCGATCCCCCCTCCCACCTCCCTCTCCACCCGATTCCTCTGGGTCTTCCCAGTGCACCAGGCCCGAGCACTTGTCTCATGCATCCCGCCTGGGCTGGTGATCTGTTTCACCATAGATAATATACATGCTGTTCTTTCGAAACATCCCACCCTTACTTTCTCCCACAGAGTTCAAAAGTCTGTTCTGTACTTCTGTGTCTCTTTTTCTGTTTTGCATATAGTGGACATCTTATTTTAATCCAAGACAATGTTCTCATGTATAAGAAATCCCAGAGTGTCAGGAAAAGGTGGAAAATAGTAGACCAGTCTGGTTTCAAAATTGTTTTCTTAATCTTTGATACCTTATCTTATTAAAACACTTTTAAAGATATCTGTGTGAAATTTTAGGTGTGTTGTTTGGCCACTATGTACCTTTAACTTGTCTAATATATTAGGTAACAAATATTTGCCATTTTAAGATTTTTTTTAAAAAGTCACCTTTGCAGTTTGATTTAAATGTGGGTAGACTTGATGTCCAATATCTTAAAATCCAACTAACTTGCACACTTTTACATAGATGTGTAAATTCGGGTCAAATGTTTCCTGAATATTATTTTTTTTTTCTTTCTGAATATTATTACATATAGCAAAATCCTGACCTAGTATAGTTTACCATTGTTTTCTTCCTTAACATGAGGTTGGTTCTATTATGTTTAGAGGAAATGTTTTTAAAATAATTTAAGTTCTATATTTTATGTAATAAGCGCTTTTCATCTTTTTCAAAACAGGTAAATCAAACTGGGAAGATGATGGTTGGGGAGCATGGGAAGAATCAGAACCCCAAGAACCTGTAAGTCAGCAAAAATATGCATGCTTTTTGATAGTGGCATTTTCCTTTTGTAATGATGGTGACATATTTCAGTGTTAGGTCAACATTTAAAAATCGTTATCAAGAACATGTTTTGCTTACTCAGTAGTGCTTGAGTAGATGCCTGTTCTTAAGGATTTAATGACTTTTTATAGCTCAGTCAGTAAGCTCAATGGAGAATAATTGTTTTAGGATTCTTTCTCCTTCATAGGTTTTTCTTTCAGACTCTTGCAGTTATTCATTCAGTATAGATTTGTTAAATGCCCACCATATTCTGGGTGCTGGGAGTATAGCATTGAGCAAGTAAACAGAGTCCCTATATGTGTAGTGTATTTTCACCTATAGATAATAGAAAATCTAACCTACATTGGCTTAAATAATAGAGATACTCATTAGCTCACATAAAAGGAGTCAGAGATACTGTGTATTCCCAGATGGGTTGACGAGAACTATGTCATCAAAGACTCAAGTTCTGTTCTGCATACACCACGTTGACTTCCTCCTAAAGCTTGTTCTTCTCACAGGTGTGGTGCAGCAGCTTGTTTTTTCATGCCTGACCGTAGGGAGAAAAAGGCTGGGGCTTTTCATAGTTTTCTTCCTTGCCTTTTATCTCCTTGGCTTGAATTGGGCCAAATACTTATTTCTGAACTAGCCACTAGCAAGGTATATGAGATTTTTATCAGTCAAGTCATATCACTTGCTGAAGTTAGAGGGTAGAGGGTCAGCTTTTCCTTAGGCCCATGGCTGCTGCACAGGGGAGGAGTTGATACCTGAACAAAATCAGGGTTTGTTTTTTTTTTTAAGAAAGAGAAATGAACCTATATACTGGATTGATCTTATCATCCCTGTGCCCAGCTGGGGAGAGAGGGGAAAAAAATTTTTAAGATACATGAAAAATATCAAATGGTGGTAGTAGAGAATGCAAATGGTGATGTAACAACTGTAGATTGGGTGGCCTGGAAAGATGTTTAGGAGGATGTGACATTTAAGCTGAGCTTTGAAAGATGACAGGGAATCAGCGAGGTATAGGTCTGGCGAAGAGCATCGCAGGCCAGGGCAACAACTCATGCAAAAGCCCTGCGGCAGGATGGGCTTGGTGTTAGAAGAAAGGTAGAGAAGGCCAATGGGGCTTGGCAGGACTGAGGTGGCTACAAGAGGGCGTTAGAAAAGCAAACCAGCCTGATTAAAGACTTCATGAATTTGAAGTTTATTCTAAATGCAGTAGGAAACCACACTGATCTGATTCCTTGTTGTTCATCTTGCCTGCTGTTTAGAATAGATCAAAGTAGGGAGCAATAGTGGAAGCAAGAGAGACCAATTTGGAGGCTGTTAGAGGAGTTTAGTTGAGAAATGCTGGTGATTGCATTAAGATAGTGAAATAACCTTCCAGATGTTTGGCTTGAGCTACTGGATGCATGGTGTATCACTTACTGCATTGGGGAAGACAAAAAGAATAGCTCTGGAGGAGAAATGAGCGTGCATCGTGTTGTGAGCAGCAGAGCATGTTAATGTCATACAGAGTTGTAGCAAAGCTCCAAGGGGAGATGCAGAACAGGGGACCATTTCAGAGGACCTCAGGGAGGATTGGGATGTGCTGCATAGGATGCAGTGCAGCTCAAGAAACTTCATTATCCCATCACCTCAGCAAACACCACCTTGTCCCTCTCTGCTCTAGTCCTGTGTCAACAGGGAGACTCGGTTATACTGTCTCTGCATTGGCTAATAAGACTGACTACCTTCTGCTTACTCATAACTTAGACTCTAGATTGTCTTCAATTCTTTCTCCTTTTCATTTCACCCTCAGAGCTCATATGAGGATTTTACTGAGTCTGTTCATCAGCATCCAATGTAGGATATTTGGGGGGAGTGGGGGGGTAGGGTACTTAGATTTATACGAGGTCAGGGACTACCCTGGTGGTCCAGTGGTTAGGACTTACTGCTTCAGCTGCAGAGAGTATGGGTTCTATCCCTGATCCAGAAACTAAGATCACATATGCCACATGGGGTGGCCAACACTGATTGCTGGTTTTTGAAGCTCCCCTTGGCTGCTCTGAGGGATAGGTTGCCTCCCACGCTCATAAAGGTCACGGGTTGTTTATTGTTCAGTACATCATTTTGATGTTGCACCGTTCCAGCTGATCCTGGTGACAGGGACAATGACAGCCTAGTTAGATTGTATAGGTGTTACCAACCTCCTTTCAATCTGACTTATAAAGTGTATTGTCTTCTCTTTATTGGGAAGGCGATCCTAAATCTAGGGATGACATATCTTAACTGTTTCAGTTAAAAGCCAAAATATGCTTCTACTCCTTCTGAAAACACATGAAATTACTCACATGTGGAGCATGGCTTGATTCAGATAAAAGTTGAGTATTCACAGGTGACCCTTGGGAATGAGGGTGGGTTGTTCTCTTTGTCTTGATGGATTTGCTCACACTGTGGACTTGAAGTGAGGCAGTATTGTTAGGTCTTGTTGACAAAGTTTGGGGGTACCAGTCATTCCTAACTGTTTGAACCCTTTACCCTGTCTTTGTCTCATATATATGGTGAGGGAGAAGGTATTTGGATGACAACAAAAGTGGGCTAGAACACTGAGGCAGTTGCTCAGATGTTCAGGTCATCCTGTAATGTTTAAGAGAGCTTCTTTGAATTTGGATCCAGTCTTCAAAACAAGACAACATGGCACTGTGGCCAGGGAAAAGGATGTGACCTCTGCCTGACACAGGAGCATCATCCAGAACTTTCTCTGTGAAGCATCATTATGAAGTTCTGCTGAGAAAAGTTTTATAGCCAGGACTGTTAGCAATTTTACTCAGCTGAGCCAAGAGACTTCTGTTACTTCTGCTGCCATCTACGGTGATGAACAACTCCAAAGGCACAGCCAGCTCCAGGGGCCTAGCAAGAATCAGAGTGAATTTTGGCAAATGTGTGAAATGCAGACGTGCACGCTGTAGTCAAGGTAGTAGGTGTAGCCACCTAGTTGGAGTGGAGAGGGAACTTCTACCCTCTCTTGTCATGTACAAACAGCAAACCAAAAGCTGCCTTCCATGAGTCCCCTGACAGTTCTTGTCCACATTAAAGATGAGTGAAGTGAAAGTCACTCAGTCATGGTCTGACTCTTTGTGACCCCATGTACAGTCTATGAAATTCGCCAGGCCAGAATACTGGAGTGGGTAGCCTTTCCCTTCTCCAGGAGATCTTCCCAACCCAGGGATGGAACCAGGTCTCCCACATTGCAGGCGGATTCTTTACCAGCTGAGCCACAAGGGAAGCCCAGGAATGCTGGAGTGGGTAGCCTATCCCTTCTCCAGGAGAACTTCTCAACCCAGGAATCGATCCAGGGTCTCCTGCATTGCAGGTGGCTATTTTACCAACTGAGCTATCAGGGAAGCCTTTAAAGATGAGAGAGACCACCTCTTCCAATCCTTAAAGATGAGAGACCAGGATTGGAAGAAGAGGAACATCTTTAAGTCAGGGTCCTATCGCTATCAAAACAATGAGGCTTCTCCACCAATTGTCCTTGGCGGTTACTGTGACCAGCAGAGGAAAGTAGGTTTTCATTCTTGTTTAATCTGACATTAAGAGACGAGTCGTGTTCTGGTCTTTAGGAGGCTGCAGTGGTGTGTCAGTGAACCACAGAGAAGGGTACCTAAGAGTAGAGTGTGGCAGCCTCTACCACCGAATGCCGACCTGAAGGCCAGCTCACTGCTACTGAGTCCAGCAAAAGAGTTATGAAAGGTTCAGAGTGCTTTTTATCTCTAGGAGACTGTCAGCTCTTTGATAGTAGTTTCTTATTTTTATGGCAGAAGGGAATAAAAAGCTTTTATAATCAGAGAGATTTAGTACCAGGCGTCTGGATAAGGCTTTGCTAAGAAAGGAGAAAGCCTCTTTAATTTCGCTTCTGGGGTGTCAAGTAGAATGAAGACTCAGTGAAGAAAGCATACTCTAGTATCTATTATCAGCAATAGCCAGCCGTGTCCAAGAAGGCATTCATCTGTATGGCAGGCTTCGGAACTTTAAGCATTCCTTCCATTATAGAAAAGGACAAATGTCCTTCTCCTGTAGCTATTTCATGCCTGTGTTAGTCTGTCGGCTGCCATAACAGAACACCACAGACAAGGTGGCTTTAACAACAGAAATTAATTTTCTCACAGCCCTAGAGGCTGGAATCCCAAGGGCAGGGTGCCATCCTGGTTGGTTTCTGATGAGACTCTTCTTCCTGGCTTTCAGGCGGCTGCATCCTTACCTGGCCTTTCCTCTGTGTGTGAAGAGAGTGGGTTCTGGTGTCTCTTCCTCTCATAACGATACCAATCTAACAGGTTGGGGCTGTACCCTTAAGACCTTGTTCCACCCTAATTGCCTCCTTAAAGGCCCATCTTCAGATATAGTCACGTTGGGGGTTAGAGCTTGTGAATTTGGGGATGGAATACAAATCAGTCCTAACAATGCCCCAAATAACAGATCCATATCAGGTGTAATGTTTATATCTAGAAGTGCAATGAATAAAGTTAAGAAATTCCTCCTCTCCCATGAGTAAATACACTAAAGGATTGAAAGACAAACAGAATAGGTTTTCAGGATGGAAGAAAAGGCAAAACAAAGATCTTTCCCCGTATTGAATTCTAAGCTGGCAATGTGACAGATAGTACCTGACTGTTGTCAGAAGATAGTTGTACTGTAACACCTATCGCTTAGTGATCTATGGCAGATAGTAAATTGTATTTTTTACAGTGTTGTAATGGGCTTCCCTGGTGGCTCAGATGGTAAAGAATCCACCTGCAATGTGGGAGACTTGGGTTCGATCCCTGGGTTGGGAAGATCCCCTGGAGGATGGCAACCCACTCCAGTATTCTTGCCTGGAGAATCCCCATGGACAGAGGAGCCTGGCGGGTTACAGTCCGTGGGGTTGCAGAGTTGGACACGACTGAGCAACTGTGCACAGCACAGCACGAGGGCTTTTAGTTGGGGTATAATTTTTCACTTTGGGAAGGAGATGATACTTTGCTCAGCCTCACGCTGTAATGCGAATTGAGCTTCCCAGGTGGGGCTAGTGGTAAAGAACCCGCCTCCCAGTGCAGGAGACACGAGACAGGAGTTGGACCCCTGGGTCAGGAAGATCCCTGGAGAAGGAAATGGCAGCCCACTTCAGTATTCTTGCCTGGAAAATCCTATGGACAGAGAAGCCTGGCGAGCAACAGTCCAGGGGGTCACACAGAGTCAGATATGACTGAAGCTACACAGCATGCATGCAAGGGCTTTTAGTTGGGGTATAATTTTTTGCTTTGGGAGGAAGGTGCTATTTTGCTCACCCTCATGCTACAATGGGAGTCAAGGCAGTGGGGAGAAACTTGCCAGGTTAATTTAATTTTAACTAGCAAGGCAGATTGAATGAGATTTCTTTCATTAAAACCAAAGGGTTGGAAGTACAGAATCAAGGATTAGCTTGACAGCAGTTTCTGGAACAGGAACACAAAAGCTCTTGGGTTAAGGTCCTCAGTTAAGGTAGGCAGCGTGGGAAATTTCCATTCAAAAAGACACTAGGAATTTGTTCCATCTGTTTTACGGAAGGTGATAGAATGCCATTTACAGAGGCACTACTGATTTTGCAGATTAATGGGAATATAAGCATGCTGGCCAGGTAGAGGCCCCAGAGAAATGTTCATTTACAGGCTGAGAGATAGGAGACAGCACAACCTGATTAGAAATCCTTAGAGCATTAGTGAAAGTGTTAGTTGCTTAGTCCTGCCTGACTCTTTGTGACCCCATGGACAGCAGCCCGCCAGGCTCCTCTGTCCATGGGATTCTCCAGGCAAGAATACTGGAGTGGGTTGTCATTCCCTTCTCCAGGGAATCGTCCCAACCCAGACCTCCCACATTGGAGACAGATTCTTTACCATCTCAGGCAATAATCTGGGGTAGTGCTAGAAAATATCTCACCTTATTTTGGTGTCAGTGGACTGGTACCATCTGCCACAGAAGAGACGTAAGCACGGGCTTGGCCAGAGGCAGGAGAGTACCCATGGATGCTGTGGGTACGCCCCAGACTCTCTTGTGAGGGGTGTGGTCGCAGAGGGTCTGTTTCCTAAGGTGGGCCTCATCAGGACTTTGGACTATTAGAAACACTTTTGTTTCCCAATGACCTTCCTCTCCACATTAACACAAAGCTGGGTTTAGCCTAGTGCTTCTCAACCAGGGATGATTTCACCACTGAGGGAACATTTGGCAACGTCTTGAGACACTTTTGCTTGTCATAGCTTGCGGGAAGGTGCTAACTGGAGGGATGCTGCGAGGTATCTTACAGTGCACAGGGCATCCTCCAAAACAGGATTGTCCACCCAAAATGTTAGTCATGCTGGAGTTCAGAAATCAAAATCGTGGAAAGCCCGTGGTTTTTTGTGTCAATCTCTCAGCCTTTCTTCCTGCCTTTACCACCTTTTGTTCTCTAAAATTTCTTGGCCTCGTTTGGGGGCCTCCAAGCTTTTGGTCTTGTAAATCAGCTATACCTCAATTTAAAAAATAAAGTTATTTAATTTTTTTTTAAAAGGAGGGGAAAAAACCCCTTTTGATCTTTATGGCCATGAGTTTGGTTTTAGTAGATTCCGGTGGAGTGGTCTGCTAGTGTGAAAAGTGCAGCTAAAGAACTGTTCACCAGCAAACAGTGTAAGCTTGTTCTTGGGTCTTTGGCCACAGACCAACCAACAGTCCAGGCCCAGTCTTAGTGGCAATATTAATGCCTCAATATTTAAGAGCAACCTGTTTTTAGTCTCTGTATTTAGCCTCCATATTTTAGTCACCACTTTTTCTTGCTCTCGACAGTTGTTCTAAATTTTAGTTCAAGTTTGGACTTCTCAGGCATTCCTGCAGGGTAGATTCTGGGAGTTGGTTTTGCATAGTGATGGGTCTCTGGTCTTCTGGCAGGGAGAGAGGGACAGCGACTGAGTGTGAGGCGTAGGGGAGGGGATCTGTCTAAGCACTCTCAACCAAGCCTTCTGACTTCAGCCACTCTTCGCTGTCACTTCCACAGGGAGCTGGCACCAATTCCTAAGCCTGTTGGCAATTTTGCAGTGCACCTGGAGTTGCTTCTCAGCTTTCCCCAGCATCACTTTAGTGGGAGTTAGTTTTCTAAGGACTGTAAAATCAGTTGCCTCCTGTCCATCTGCTTTCTAGTTCTCAAATTTTAGTGGTTTTTCTCCTCTTTTCTTTTTGCCCATACTTGAAGCAAAATCTTTTCCTATTGGTTTTAGAGGGCTTGAGAGTGCTGGGGAAAGTGAGAGTAAAATTGATATGTTTAATTCTCTTTATGTCAAGGTCCGTATAGACTTCATTTTTACATACTGTTCTAAGTCTTGCCTTTTCCATTTAGTGCAATATGGAGGTTTTTCTGTATCTCCATATATAAACCATGTAGTTCTTTTAAAGTAGTACTATTTCATTGTATAGATGTATTGTGATTGATTTAGGCACACCCCTGTTGAGGGACATTTTGTTTTTGTTCTCTTTTCTGTCACAGGCAGTGCTGTAATCATTTTTACATCTGTGCATCTTTGGTTACAGATGTGTGCAGTATAATGAATGAAAGTCAGACTGCCGGAATTTCTGGCCTAGATCTGCCACTCGGTGACTGGGACAGCCTTGGACAAGTTCTGTAACTTCTCTCAGTCCAGTTGCCTCATTCCTAAAGTGGGACTAATAGGATTATCAGTCATAGGATTAAAATTACAGGATGATTAGGAGGATGAAATGAGATGTGCTTAGAATAGTACCTGGAACATACATAGTATGTGCTCAGTAAATGTTGGCCATTCTTATTTTTCCTTTAGAATAAATTCCCAAAAGGTATACGTGGTGGTGTTGTTTTAGTTATTACTAAGTCATCTCTGACTCTTTTGCGATCCCATGGTCTGTAGCTCGCCAGTTTCCATCCATGGGATTTCCCAGGTAAGAATACTGGAGTGGGTTGCCATTTCCTTCTCTAGTTGACCTTCCTGACCCAGAAATGGAACCCATGTCTCCTGCATTGGCAGGCGGATTCTTTACCACTGAGCCACCAGGGAAGCCCGAAAAGGTATACATGTATATTTCAGATTTTAATAGAAATTGCCAAATGGTGCTTCCAAAAACCTGCCTCAGTGTATATTCCAAACATAGTGAGACTGTCTTCCTTCACTCTCTGTGTCACAGAAATGAAAACATCTCTGAGCTAATTGCTATTTATTTTGTAAAAAATGAAATATTTCTCTGTACGTCTATTTTTAGCAATCCGGGGAAACTCAAGACTATGAGGGATGGATATGTTTTCTTATGGTGGTACTTTCTGAAATCATTGGCCCCTAGTAGATTATCAAACTATATACTTTGCAAAATAAGAATGATGTGAAATGCCATTTCAGTGCTTTAATTTGTATTTTTAAATTTATGAGTGAAGTTGGTCATCTTTGCATGCTTTTCACTCACATATTTTTGGGGGAATGTGTACTGGGGTGTGTGTGTGTGTGTGTGTGTGTGTGTGTGAACACTAATAGCAATTTAAGGTCCATAGCATAGTTTAGTTGTCAGATCTGTTCTTACTTATGTTGGATGCTGATTGTTCCTTATTTATTGAATCTTATTTGTCCAACTAGATAGTGAAGTTTTTGAGCAATAATTGTTTAGTACTTTCTTATATCCCGTGGTGCCTAGGAAGCACATAGATTTTAGTATTAAGTATAGTCTCAAAAATAAAGAAGTTTGACTTTTATGTTTGGTACTTTGTTGTAATTTTTTGTGAGTAATTTTTGTAAAAATGAAGTTTACGAAAAAAAAAATTAAATAAATAAAAATGAAGTTTACAGAAAATTCAGGTAGGAAAAAATATAGTGAATAAGATAATCAACTTTCTGACATCTAAGAATAGTCATCATTACTAACTTTAAGAAGTTATAATTGTAGGCATATTTGACTGAGTGGTTGGATGAATGGGCACACAGATAATTCTCTAAAAATGGGATCATATTATATATACAATTTAAAATAATAGCAGAATTAATCCTACTGGAATTGACAGTTGAAATAAAACTGGAAGAGTTACTGAATTATCATTAAGTTACTCTAAGGTTAGGAAGAAAAATGATTTTAAAAACTGAGAGATTGAAGTCAGAGATTTTTGTGACTAATTGTGTTTGTAATTTTTTTTCCTTTGAGTTATCCATAATGAAATTTGTAACCAACTTTATAGCTCTTGCTTTGTCTCATTTAAATTTTGACAAGACCTTAATTTTGGATGTTTGATTTGAGAATTTTAGTCTGCAATCTGGAAAATGGCCAAGACCAATACTTTTCATGCTGTGTTAGAGAAAGCTCTCAGGTTCTGCAGAGATGCTTCCTCATTTCTGCTTTTATCTATTTCATATATTAAAATACTGTGTAAAGTTTGGTTTGGGAATAAGACAGTCCTGCAACCTAAAAAAAAAGTTTGAGAAGCATTGGGTAGTACATATGCTTATAGGAAACTAGGAAAAATAAAAAGACAACTTATATAGCATTGTTATTTATTTCTTTGTGTTTCGGAATTGCTGAGCACTTACATCTCTTGGTTAAGAAAGTGTAGATGACTAGTTTATTCCCATGAATTAGGAAGTAGAAATACTGAGAATGTACGCAGGATATGCTGACGGTCCCTTATTTGTACTGGATTCTGTTGGCACCACTGTTACATGTACGTGTCTGCGACAGCACACGACAGTGACAGTGAGAACTGCGAATGATGGACTTGTTAGCTAAAGTTGAAAGCTTTGAAAAATTACTCTGGGCTACTGCAGAGGCTCTCTAGTCATCACAGTGGTTGATACACCAGAAGACATTTGCCACTCTTCACAGAGTGATATTTACCAGCCCCTGTGGTGGCCAGCTATAATTGAAAGGTTGGTTAAATTACTGCATTTTCCATCTCCTGTCTTGTGAAAGACTAATCGTTTGACGAATTTGTGGGATTAACATCAAAAGAAATAAAATTTTAAAATATGTATTTGTTACAGTCCTAGTGTTTAGAATGGATTCCTTTTCATAATCTGCATTGATGGCTTCCATATTTGTGCAGATTAAGAAAAAATTTTACTTATCTCAAGGCAAAGAAAAAACTTTGAAGTTTAGGATATGCTAAAGAAAATTATACATTCCCTTTTCCCACCCCTAAGCAGGAGCTGTGTTTTATAGATAATGGATGAATTTAATGTTAATTTTAGTATCTGAGTGCTTGCTGGTGTTTGTGGAAAGCCAAGGTAGTCCTTGATGGTGCTGTTTTTGATTTTTAAGTATCGTGCCTCACTAGGGAAATTAAGTACTTTATCACATGATCACATTATTTTAGAATCATTACCTTCAAGGGAGCATTGTTCATGGCCATGGGCCCCATATTCATGTGGGAGGTTTTCAGAAAAATCTTTATTGGTAGCAGAAGCCCTTATGGTACAAAACAGTGATGAGCTTGCATCTTACCGGCCAGCAAATGTGTGTTGGCACATTCTTACGAGACCTTGACAGCCCACTTTCCACCCTTTAGTTTTTTAATCATCGAGGGGCGCTTGTCTTTCAGTCTGGAAGTGGACTAGAGCTCCTTGCCACCCCCTTCATTCTGAATGCAGAGAAGAGCGGGGTTGAAAGCGCTGCGACAGTTGTGCTTCCAGGGCCCAGCTTCTCAGGGCAGTGCAGTGTGGAAACAGCACGGAGGGAACAGCACCCCAGGGCCTGCGTTCAAATGCCTGTCCAAATCCCCGCTCCCTCTGATGTAGGGAAGGAGAGTAGCCATGGAACCTTCTTGTAGAGCAACAGGGAGAAGTAAGCCCGATTTGTGTGGAGAGCGTTTAGCACATGTACTAAGTGTCTGGCACTTAGTAAGTGTTTGGCGGATGTTCCTGTGTACATCATCCAGGTCACTGATGTCAGCCCTCTGTCATTCCTGTTGAGTTAGGTGGCCAAACCCAAACACACATCTGGAGCAAACACTTTTTGATGGAATCACTGTCCTCTGCTTAGGGTGGCGCCAAAGGATTCCTTTATCATGAGAGGAGATTTCACATGACTGGCCTCATTCCTGCCACGTTGCTCGGGTGTAAGTAGCAGGCATTCTAGGACAGTGAACAGTGTAGGACATCTGCTTTCCCATCCTTTTGTTCTTTGCTTGCCTTTGTGTATAGCGTATTAATTGTTGATTCAGATGTACCAAGGGATTTCTTTTTCTTTTTGAGGACTTATTGAAAGACGTTTGATTTATAGGAGTTCTTCACCCACCTCCACTCCCAATTGTTTTCAATTCTTCCATTTGCTTTATCATTTTCTGATAAAATTCACACTGCATGGGGCAAAATAGCCAAGCCTGTGGAGAAATAGCACATTTTAGCTCTGTTTATAATTTTAAAGATAATACTTATTTTTAGTTGTGTCCTTAAAAGGCTTTTTATTTTATCAAATCTGATACATTGAATATTGTACCTTCAGAATTACAAGTGACCAGGAACTTGTGGTTGCTTCTATCCCGCCCCAGTGTGGCTGTGGATCAAAAGAGCTATCGAGCTTGTGTTAAGAGCACACACAATTGCATTTCGTGACAAGCTAGAATCATTCCCAAGCAGCAAGACTAAAGCTTTAAATCTAGAATTTTATAACACGTCAAATCCTAATGATGATATGATATCTTAATATAATGTAAGCTAATATACTACAAGCCCTAGGGAAGGAAATGGTAATGTATATTCCAGTATTCTTGCCTGGGAAGTCCCATGACAGAGGAGTCTGGAAGGGTATAATCTGTGCAGTTGCAAAACAGTTGAAGGTGACTTAACCACAACAACAGGAATAGCATACCGTATTTCCTTGTGCTTTGCAGATTATAGTGGTTTTTTGTTTCTTTTTTTTTACAAATTGAAGGTTTGTGGCAACCTTGCATCAAACAAGTGATCAACGCAACTTTCCAACATTTGTTCACTTCCTATTTCTTTGTCACATTTTTCTAATTCTTGAAATATTTCAGATCTTCTGCTGGTAAAACGATTATGATTGACTGAAGGCTAAGATGATGGTTAGCATTTTTTATCAGTAAATATTTTTAAATTACAGAATGTACATTTTTTAGGCATAATGCTGTTATGCACTTAATAGACCACAGGATAGTATAAACATGACTTTTATATGCACTGGGAAATCAAAAATCCATGTGACTCACGTTGTTGTGCTGTTTGCTTTCTTGTGGAGGTCTGTAGCTGAACCCACAGTATCTCTGACCTCTGCCTGTGTAATATAGTCATGTGAGTGTTCTATAACTTAATTTTGGTATATGGAACTCCCGCTTGTACTCATTCAGCTTTGCCATGACAGACTAGGAGGATCTGCTTTTAGTCCCACAGTCACAGGAAGGATGGAGAGTTGGAGAGTGAAGAGTGATAGAAGGTATTGGTTTTCGCCATCTTCTCACCCCTCCCCCGCCAGCCCTCATCATCAGTAGATGAAACTGGAATGCTGATCATGTGGTTTCATGTTACTAAAAACGTACATTAATGAGATGGCTCAGCAAGGGTAGGGATGTAACCAGTCATTGTGGAGTAGTTTCTCTGAATTTGCTTCTCAGTGATATCTACTTGTGCTTTCATCTTGGTTAATTCTTACAGGGCAAAATTCTTGTTGGTGCTGAAATGGCTTATAGTCCACTTGCTGGACATGGTGGCAGACAAAGCTTGATTATAATTTGATACTGAGTTCTAGACCCAGTAGAGAGAGTAGTACTTTGGATGTTTACTTGTACGTACATGGATATTGTACCTACATGGATATGTCAGCCATAATCTTAAAATGTTAAATCATAAAATTACTTAAGGAAAAATATTACTAAAGATACTATTATTCCTTATGGATACATTACTTAGCATACTAGCCTTGAATCAGTTGCTTATTGTCATATAGTTTCATGTGTAAGAATACATACTAGGTTATTCAAGTATCTTTGTGAATATAAATAAGGAGGAATTGGAAAGCTGTTATTCACTCATGTTTGCAGTTGTGCAGTGAACAGAGTAGAGGAGTCATAGAAAGGATTAAAGACGTCTAGTCTAGGGTTAGAGCAATGCAATCACAGAAGAAACATCAGAGGATAGTATGACTTTTCATGGCAATAAATTCAAAAGATGGTAAAGTCAGAGGAGAAGGGGATTGCAATAGGAACTGGCACGTGAGATGGACAGAGAGAAAAGAGAAGAAAGAGTCTTTCTAAAGGAGAACTCAGAGCAATGCCTCAAGAATGTGCTGACTCCCATGTTCAAATATGGTTCCTCACAGCTCTAAATCAGTTTGCAGAACCACAGAAAGAGTAGCCTGGTATATTGTTGTTGTGTCGTTGCTAAGCTGTGTTCAGACTGTTTATGACCCCATGGACTGTAGCCAGCCAGGCTCCTCCGTTCATGGGATTTCCCAGGCTAGAATTCTGGAGCAGATTGCCATTCTTCGAGGGATCTTCCCGACCCAGGAGTCAAACCTGCGTCTCCTGCATTGGCAGGTGAATTCTTTACCTCTTAGCCACCAGGGAAGCCCAGTCTGCTGTATAGTGATAAGTAATAGAGAAGTTCTTTCAGAGAAAACGCTTTTCACTGACGCAGACTGGAGTCAGATCCTAAGGCTTCTTAAAGATCTGTTGCAGTCGCCCGCCAAGGTGAGCGTGGTCCTCCTCTGGCCTCAGACACTGATTGTGTGGCAGGGAGTGCACATTCTTAACCGTCCCAAGACTCTACTATCTGTATTGTCGAATGAGGTTTGGGCCAGTTAGTCTTTAAGTTCCTTCCATCTTTGCATTTTTTAAACTCTCTGTCTTTTGGGCAAATGTAAACACAGCTGTCATCCTTACTAGTGACATTATTTTGAAAACAGGATAAAAACAGGAATAATACTCTTTGTTGAAAAGTAACTTTTACAAACTTTTTGGAGTTTACTGTTTGAACAAAATTTTGGAAGTATGATAAAAGGAAGGAACCCATTTGTATAGATGTTCTATTATTTAAAAAAATATTTTTTTATAGAGCTTGCCAGAAATAGAGCTGTATTATCCCTTTTCTGGAGCACTGTTTGGATTTCTCCTGTTGGAATGAGATGGAAATTTTATAGAGCAGTCAAGGAGTTCAGATACTCTTAGTTTCTTACCAAACACAGCACTTAGATAATAACCCTGCATGGCTCTCCCTGCTTTGATTCTTGTCCTGAAGGAAGGAGGTTTTCACTTGAAAACTCCTGAACCTCAGAGTTCGTGTAATTAGATCTCATTAAAGTGGAGGGAACCATAAGGTGGTGATGCCCTCGGCGGCCAAGGCTCTGTGAGGAGTCCTGGGTGAGTGCTGGCTAAACAGACTGTGCGCTCGGGCGGAAAGTGTGGGTCAAGGCAGAAGTTCATTACAACTAACTTAGAACTTTCTTAGAACTAACTTACAACTTTCACTTTTTAGGGAATAATTTTCTCCCTGGCTTATATGTAGAAAAATGCACATTAAAAACAGCAGACTGGATAATAAAAGTCCTAAAAATTGTTGTTTTACTAAAATAAGGGATCTTGCCAGTATGACTCTTCTCCCTGTCTTTTGGGAGTGAGTGCAACCTCTTCAGCGTACCTTGCAGAGGAAAGAGGAATCTGGTTGATTCCTCAGTGTTCCATTGAGAAGCAAAAATAATCGCATGACTGTTCCAGAGGTTTCAGACTTACATGGAGATTTTCCTAACAATGTCTTATAATCCATATTTTATTTCTGTTTTAAACATTTCTTTAATAGTATCACAGCAAGAAATATTTATCTTTCCTAGAAATACTGCCATAATATTTCTGATTAGGATGATTTTCTGTTTTTAAAATCCTTTAAATTTCATTGTACTAGTAATATATTCTTATTGTTTGTGTTAGTCACACAATCATATCTGACTTTTTGCGACCCCATGGACTATAGCCCACCAGGCTCCTCTGTCCACAGAATTCTCCAGGCAAGAATACTGGAGTGGGTTGCCATTCCCTTCTCCAGGAGATCTTCCCAACCCACGGATCGAACAGAGGTCTCCCACATTGCAGGGGGATTCTTTACCATCTGAGTTACCAGGGAAGTCCTAAAAGCTTTAAAAACCATAATTTTTTTTTTTATATGACAGCAACCTGCATCTCTTCCACCTCTCTTCCCTCCCATCTTGACTAATTCAATCCAAAAGCTGTTGGCTAGGGTTGAGTAAGGTGGAAGATCAAATGACGTAAAACCTAGAAGCTATAAGAGAGTAAATATTAATAGATCAGTAATTTTACTACATAAAATTTAAAAATTCTGCATGAAGAATACTAAGCTATGACGTGAACTGGGGAAAACTTTTGTTCAAAGAACCAATTTTCTTTGTATGTAAAAATGCTAAGTAAAAAGCGAAATAAGGGAAAGGTATGTAGAGATTTTGTTGTACCATTTTTTAAAATAATGTCAGAACATGCCCCCAAATAGCAGAATTGTTAAGCAGTTTCTAAGGAAAAGAACCTTCAATAGCCATTAAGATGATAGTGTGAAAATTCAGTGGTGTCCCAATTGTGGGTGATTTTCTGCTTCTATTTTCTGTGTTTTGAGTAAAACAAAATAAATCTCCAATAAGCAATACAATGTTATCAGGAAAAATAAATGCTTTATATAAAAAAAAAAGTATATACAAATCACTTAGAGAAAGAACAGCAACCTAACAGAGGGTCTGCAAAGGAAAGGAGCATACTGTTCATAGAAAAGTCTCCTAAGCATATGAAAAAATACCCATTCTCACTCAAAAGAGCAATGATGTAGACTAAGATACTACTTTTTATGTGCTAGTTGGACAAAGATCAGAGTTAAAGCACTTTTGAAGAGTCCCTGAGGAAGCAAGCACTTTCAAAACTTGCTGGGTCAGATTATAAATTAACATAACTTCTGCAGAGCACAGTTTGGGCACAGCTAGCACATTTACTAACACATGTTCCCTTTGACTAGGAACTTGTCCTGCTGGCATCCTCCCACATAAACTGATAAACATATAAAATTACTCATTGTGACATCATTTGTAGCAGCAAAAGAATGTGAACAACACAAATGTCAATCAGTGGGGGCTGGGGTGTTTCTACAGTGGCTCTACAGCCATCAAAAAATTAAGCAACTTTAGGTAGAGTGAAATCTAAGGTATATGTTAAGAGAAAAAAAATAAAATATAGAAGTATGTATGTAGCATGCTACCATTTGTGTCAGAAAAGGAGAAGGGGTAGTTAATCCTGTTTGCCTGTGTGCGTGGTGTCTCTGGAAGTACACATGAGATACAGTCACACTGCTGTCTCCAGAGTGAACAGCAGGGCAGCTGGAATACAGGAATTGTCAGACTTTGCAAAGACCTTTTTGGATCTGTGAATTTTTAACCATAAGAATTTACCTATATAGTAAGTACATATTCAGTTGAAAAAAAGAAAACACCTTTCAGACCACATAAAAAAGAAATGTCATAATTATCATACTTTACAGGCCATAAGTGTCAGATAATATTTTCTTTGCTGTCTAGCTGCAGATGCCCTAGTAGGATTAGTTACCAAATTTCCTAACAGTCATTTCTGGAATGATCCCTGTGTGAGATTCTTTTAATGTCTTGCTATCTGTTTTATTTAAAAATTTTGCATGAATTTTCAAAACTGAGATCTGCTTGTGGTGAGTATTTTATTGGTCATCTTTGACATATTTTGATAACAGATATTATTGAGACTATAAAAGAATTGGGAAGGTTTCTTTTCCCTTGCTTCTCAAGGTGGACAAGGTGAATTGAACTGTTCTTGATATTTTTCCATGGAAGTAATTGTAGTTTTACTCAACAGGAAGAAGAAGGAAATACTTGCAAACCACAAAAAACTTCCTGGCTTCAGGATTGTATTTTATCATTATCTCCAACCAATGATCTTATGGTTATAGCTCGGGAACAAAAAGCTGTATTTCTAGTGCGTAAGTACTCTGTAATTATCATTTATTTTAATGCATAGAATAGAAAATGGATTAGGGAGAAAGAAAACATATTACTTCTCTATTATATGGTAGCATTTGATAGTTTGATGTGTTGCACAGCACTTTTGATTCTCTTTTATTTCTTTCTCTTCCCCTTTCTTTTGCTTTCTTTTCTGTTTCTTTCCTCTCTGTTTTTCATTCTTGGCTGCAGATACTCTAGCTGTCTCTCTCTGGCACTTCAGAAGCAGTTTTGGGCATTGCCCAGTTCTCACAAGGGGCAGTTAGAGCTAAAAAGGCCACTGATCCCTTCTTAGCAATAATGTGAATTGGGTGACTTCCAACTCTTAATTTGAAAGCTCACAGTACTGTTGTTTCCTATTTGGGGTATAAGCTTAGCTTACAATTTTTGTTGAAGATTAAATTTAAAGTTTGGCTGTATATAGAATGTGGACAACCTCACTGATCAAAATAAGGTCTTGTATTAAATGGGTACCGAGTGGTGCCATTAAGCAGATTTGCCCTCCAATAGCATAAATCTATTAGAAAATTTTTCTCTGCCAATTGAAGGTAAAAGTTTTATAAATAAAAATGGTGGGGTAATACATAAGAATTAATAACTTTATTATATGGATTGAATTGGAAGAAAGACTAAAGAGTTTTTTTATAACACTCTTATAAAAATTTTAAAACATCTTATATTTACTTATAGAAAGACCCACATCAATTAATATAGAACTATTAAATTCTGCACTCATCATTCTAAAGGAAAAGAATGAAAGTAATAAATTCTCTGCTTTAGTGTGCTGTAATTAAAGTTATTTTGTGTGATGATGTTTGGTTTCTTTTTTTTTTTTTTTTTTCAGCGAAATGGAAGCATAGTGATAAAGGGAAGGAAGAAATGCAGTTTGCTGTTGGTTGGAGTGGTTCTTTAAGTGTTGAAGAAGGGTAGGTACCAGTTCTTTTTGTCTCTCCATATGTTAAATGTATGTGTGAAATTGTTTTACTTATGTATCAGTCTGCTAAGATGTTTCGTCATTTGGAATGTTGATTAAACGTATGTTCATTGCAGCTTTAGAGATTGTAGGGCATGATTTGGGCAGTAAATTTTAATTTCATTAACCATGTAATTATTAATCAAAGAAGCAAAAAAAAAGCCCTTGTGTTTGGAGAGGATTTACAGGAGAGTGCGAAGAGAATTCCATAATATCCTGTCTACATTTTGTCTTTTCCTTCAGTTCAGTCAGTCAGTTGTGTCAGATTCTTTGCAACCCCATGACAACATGTGGTCCCCTGGAGAAGGGAATGGCAAACCACTCAAGTATTCTTGCCTTGAGAACCCCACGAACAGTCTTTTCCTTAGCTGTTTATTATTATTATTTTTTAGCATACCACGTGGCATATGAGATCTTAGTTGCCCAACCAAGGATCAGAACTGTGTCTCCTGCGGTGGAAGTGTGCACTTTTAACTTCTGGACCACCAGGGAAGCCCCTTATTGTTAATTTTATTCCGCCAAAAAGTCAAGGGCTGCTGTGGTCCTCTCTGCTCTGTTAGCACTGGGCTGGTACTTAAAGGGGACAGTGCTACATTAATTCTTAAAACTCATAAATACTTAAGAAATGCAAGTTAGTAAATTCAAATCTCCTACCGACTGGTTAGAGTTTTAAAACCAGATCTCTAGTATGGTTCCGTGATGGAGCTGCTAGCCTGGAACCTGCAGCCAACAGTTGTTCTCAGTTAAATTTTTATGACTGAAAGTTATCTGGTTGGAATGAATAAGGTTCTTTAGACTTTAAATTCAGATAAAAGACAATCAAGTAGAAATCCACAGTACATGCTGATACTCTGTAGAGACTCAGTGAACTGTGTTCTACTCTTGTCAAAACAAATGCTGTTTCTCCTTGAGTCATTTAGCCTACGCATTCTGAAGACATTTAATTTCTGTCAGAAATGCACATGCAAGGTTCATTTACTTTAGGGCTTCCTGGATGGCTCAGCAGGTAATGAATCCACCTGCACTGCAGGAGACAGATGTGGGTTCAATCCCTGGGTCGGGAAGATCCCCTGGAGAAGGAAATGGCAACCCACTCCAGTGTTCTTGGCTGGAAAACCCCATGAACGAGGAGCCTGGCAGGCGATAGTCCAGAAGATCGCAGAGAGTCGACACGACTAAGCACACAGGCATGACAGGAGGGCTGAGGCTGTCAAGAGCCTCACCCGCTTATGCTAGTGTGTTACTTTAATACATTTTCAGTCACCTTAGAGACAACAAACAACCAAAAAGATTCATTTTGTTTGGTGTCTAGTTTGATGTATGGGGAAGAGGATTTATAGTTTGTTGAGTAAGCTGGTGATGGTCCTGAGTTTTGACAGTTTAAGGAAGAGGTCATTAGGAGTTATTTTAATTTTGAGGCTTGTCTCTGGGCATGGGACAAATTTTTCTTGAATCTTCATGTCAGAAAAAGAAAAATCTTTTAGGGACCATCCAGCCCAGCAGGTTCTTAGAAATAGGTCATCAGCAGCAGTTTCTGCAAAATATAAAAAAAGAAGCCAGCCAGTTGAAATATGGCAAGTCTCTAGAATCACGTTCCCAACAGAAATGCAGTTTGCCTGTTTTGTGATTGCCAGTTCCTCCCACCTTCTGCCCAAGTTCTTCACTGATGTGGAGGAGAGGGGAACAGTGAGAAATGAGTGCTTGGTGATCCCTTGATGTTTTCTTACTTTTGTGTATAATCAGTTGTATACGGTAAAGGTTTGCTTTTTTACTTTTATACTTTTCATAACAATACAGAATGAAAAATACTGTTTTTTATTAACCTCAAGTGAATGTGATATTAGCTTTTATGTGAATGGGTTTTATTACCCTCCTTATGGTGGAGTTTTGCTCATTTTTTAAATTTCTATATTGGATACAACTGGTCCACATCGCTCATCTTCCACTTAATTGTCCTTTAATATCCAATCATAGAGATACAAAAGTCATTGATAAATTGATTGGGTAAACATATGATTTTGTCTTTGTTTTTAGGGAATGTGTAACCAGTGCTCTGTGCATTCCACTAGCAAGCCAGAAGAGGTAAGGATAAGTGAGTAAGTCAGTCTTTTTTTTTTTTTTTGGTTTGATGTATGAACTTTTAAGATCATTGATTTTATTTGTAACAGGAGTTCCACTGGACGTCCAGACTGGACCTGCATCGTGGTGGGCTTTACTTCGGGTTACGTACGCTTTTATACAGAGGTGAGTTGAGTGTTACGCAGTTAAAAGGCACCATTTGACTGGAAAACCTGGTTCCACGTTCCCATTACACTCCTTTGTGACTCACTCCCTGCCACTTGAATATGTAGTTATTCCTTATGGAGGTGAAGGCTGGAACGGGGGAGCCGTGGTGGTGGGAAGTTCTGCTGTAAACTGTAGAGAAGAGAAGCCATGTTCTTCTGCAGACAGACGACCTGGCATCCCTGGAAGACTTGTGGGGGAAACGCCGCTCTGCCCAGCCACGCCTGTTCAGGTATATTGGTGAGAAAACAAGCGGGGCTGTCTCTGTGCTTCCTCCTAGAACGGCGTGCTCCTGCTTGCCCAGCTCCTGAACGAGGACTCAGTGCTTCAGCTCAAATGCAGGACCTACGAAATCCCACGACATCCTGGCGTGACTGAGCAGGTAGCGTAGGAGATTGTGTCCAGAGGGGCAGTGGCTTTACTCTGAAGTAGTCTCTTCTTCCTTCTTGTTGGGTGGAAACTTTAAGGTATCTTCTCGTGGCACAGTTAGCTCTGCTGTCAGATTTTAGAAATAGAAGCTATTCGTAACTGAGTAGGGAACACCAGTCCTGCACCAGTAAGTCAGTCTTACTGAAATATTGTATGCTTTGCTCCACAGTGAAATAAAACACTTAAGTTAGAAACCAAAAGGTTTTCTCATTTTTAAAACTTAATAGTGACTTAAGGTAAAAAATGGTTTTATATAACCTTATATCTTTTTTATTTGGATG
This sequence comes from Cervus elaphus, assembly GCF_910594005.1. Lineage (NCBI taxonomy): Eukaryota > Metazoa > Chordata > Mammalia > Artiodactyla > Cervidae > Cervus > Cervus elaphus. Next base: position 25,833,790 of record NC_057828.1, on the reverse strand, counting down.
TAGGTATTAAAAGTATGTAGAGTAAAAAAAAAGATTTAGCTGTATCATTAATAGGGCTACTATATTGCACTAACCTATTTCTCAGAAAAGGGGTTATTCAGTTTTTATTTACTGTGGAAAATATTTTATAGTCATAGAAAATTTTGATAGAGAAAATAACACTATTGAGTGTCTAAGGCATGCCACAGTTTTCACTTCTTCCTAGGTGCTGTGTCTCACCTAGGTTTTGGTTGTCTCACAGTCAAAAATTTTGATTGTGTCTACAGTAATTGTAGAGCCACATAAACTAATATGCTCTTGTTCAGCACATCTTGTGTGGTACATTGTCAAAACTATATAATATGCCTTCTCTCTTTGTGCTGTCTGGCTTCCAAGAGGTTTGAAGTAAGCAGATGTATATATATTGTGTTCCTTTGTGAACTTAAATTGTGTGATAGATGGACTGGAGTGAAATTTAACCAGTAAGAAAGACTAGACTAATATCTGTTAATGCTGGTGAATAAGTTAATCAGTAATATTAAGCATTACCTTATGAGTTGCTAGTTTACATGAACAGAATAACTTCTGTGCAAATTTAGAGAAGAGGGAGCTCAATTAGGACTAGGGTAATAAAGGAAAATTTCATGGAGGAGGTAGAGTTTGAATTAAGCCTTGAAAATGGGTGTAGAACTTAGAAAAGAAGGGAAAATATTTTAGATAGTTAGGGAAAAAAAATCAGGGAAGATTCAAACATGGAACTGTGAGACAGCAAAGAAACTGTATAAGAAACTGAGAAACTGTCAAATACTCTGAGTCACCAGATTGTTCATAAATTTGAAAGCCAAGTGAAAATCAGAATTGCTTCAGAAGATTCAGAAGCTACTAGAGATTTATGAGAGGGAAGTAGTATCATCAAAGGGATCTTGAAGGACTTTGTTCCAGATGAATTGGATTTGTGAGAATCTGGAATCAGGGAGGCTAGTTATCCTGTTTTTTTTCAGTTATCAGTAATAGAGTGCAGTGCTGCGAGCCAGGACTGGAATGGCTGTGGGAAGAGGGAGGAACATTTGACAGGACTGGGTTACTGTATCGAGATGCTAAATTTTTTTTTTTTGGCTGTATCTCGTGTTAGTAGTGGCATGGGCGATCTTTTGCTGTGGCACACAGACTCTCTAGTTGTGCTCAGGCTCGGGGGTTGCAGCATCTGGGCTTAGTTGCTCCACTGCACGTAGGATCTTAGTTCCCCTACCAGGGGTTGAACCTGCGTCCCCTGCATTGCAAGGCAGATTCTTAACCACTGGACCACCAAGAAAGTCCCAAGGTGTCAAATTTAAAGAGAAAAATGAGTTGGCTCTAAGATCTCCTGCATGAGGCATGCCATTGACGAAGTTGGAAGAAGGGACTGCCTTGGTAGTATACAAAAATTATAAATTTTATTTTGTACATGTTTGAGGTGATGGTAGGAAATAAAATGAAAATACCATCATGCCTGTAGTGATACAGAACTACCCCAGAGGCACAAAGGCTAGATTGAAGATGATGATTGAAGTCGCAGATATTGAACGAACTCTTCCAAGGACCCGTTACAGGAAAATGAAACGGAAGGCTGAAGACTTAAGTTATAATGCTGATCGTAAGGAGTTGGGAGGAAATGGGACTACTGCAGGAAACAAACAAGGAACTGTTGGAAATCCAAGAAGGTGATCTGTTTATTGAAGCTGCCTCTCAAGAGCCATTTCCCTTTTTTTAAAAAACAAAAACAAAAACAAAACAAATTCCCTGGAAGATGAAGTTTGTTTAAACACTTTAAACTTGACTGTGTTTGTAATAATCTGTTTTTAGAGCTGGTGGAAAAATATAACTTAGATTTAAATACTTGCTTGCTGTTTGCATTTGTGAGTCAAAATCTTTTCACTGAAAACTGTTTATTAAACACACGGAGGGAAGTCTTTGTTGTTACTCTGTACTCTACAGAAGCATCTTTTGGTCCAGTGTCCATCAGTTTGTATATCAGAAATACCTATTTGCTGCATCTTTAGTGCACTCCCACATCTATTAAAGATCACAAGAGCAGATTTCCTTGTAATTCAGTTCTGGGGCAGTGAGTGTAGTAGGTGGGATAACTGATCTTTGCAGGAGAAGATTCCAACGGGAGATGTTTTTCTGGAATGCCAAAGAAGCCTCTTCTGTGGTTTCTGCACAAAAATCCCTATCATTTAGCACAATTTCTGCAGCTTTTGGACACTGGTATTTGTAAGAGTTTCTTTTTCAGGAAAACAGTCTTGTTTTGGAGATACTTGGCTAGCTGGTGATTGGCTCCTCCCTGTCAGGGACCTCTCTCCCCCCGCCCTGCTCAGTGGACTGCGTAAGCTTAGCATTGTCAAATTATCCTGTGAACCCCGACATCAGCTCCCACCCCTTGTGGCCCACAAAAATGTTTAAAAATGGAAACACCCAATAGTCCAGTAGAAAAAAAGGACAAGGCAGTTCTCAAAAGAAGAAATATAACTGGTCGACAGCATATGATAAACTTTTGAACGTTACTGATAATCTCAGAACTATAAGCAGCTACATTTGGATAATTTTTCACCTTTCAGATTGGCAAAGATGAAGATTAACAAAGCTTGGTGACAGAGGAAGAGTCAGGCACTGTCATGTATTGTTGGTGGAGTTATAAACTGATAGGTACTTTCTTGAGATAGTTTAATAATATGGATGAAAATGAAAATTGTGAATGCTTTGTGACCCACCAGACCTCCTTGAAGGAATTTAGATCAAAGTAATGTGAAAAGATACATACAAAAGAATGTTTACTGCAGTGATGTTTATAATAAAGTATTTCTTTCATTCATAAACATTTATTTACTGCCCGTTATGTGCCCAGCCCAGTTGTAATCACTGAGAATCCATTTTTGAACCAGACATGCAAAGTTTCTGCTTTTGTGGAGCCTACAGTTTGGAGGTGATGGAGGGTAACCAATGATGAACAGCTGGAGATTTTCCAGGATGTTTTCAGCCTCTGATAGGTGCCGTGAGGGAAGTAATCATGTTGATGAGATTGAAATGAGACAAGGAAATGGAATTGATGTTTGAGACAGAGACTCAGGAGTAGCCTTTCAGAGCACCTGCATTTGAGCCAAGATCTGAGTGATCAAAAGAAAGGCAGGCAACGACTTGAGAGGTGAAGGTGCAATGACCTTTGTGTTAAGGGTGCAAGGGGAGAGGGACAAGATGATATTAGAGGGAGAGGCCCCATCTTGAAGCTTGAGTAGAGTTCAGGTTTTATTCTAAGTGCAGAAGGGAGCCAGTGGAGAGATTTAATCAGGGCAGTAGTTCTGCTGTGTCTCAGGAAGATCACTCCAGCTGTGGAGTGTGGATGGTAGAGAGGGAGAGTGGAACCAGCAGGCCAAACTCAATGTCCATCAGTAATAACTGAAATTTTGGTACATACGATGCAATACAGCATTGCCACAACAAAAATTGATTTGCTCACTTACTGAAATGGAAGAATATCATTGATACATTACTGAATAAGGAAAAACCTGTTACAGAATACTGTATATGGTATAGTCTTGTACAAAAGTGTGTGATTATGTATGACCCTATATACTGAAATATGTCTGGGATTTCAGGTGAGTTTCTTTTCTCTTCTTTTTACTTTTATGTGTTGTTTGCATCCATATAGTGACTAAATTTCACTTTTATGAAACTTGTACTTTTTTGGGTTACTCCCTTTGTTTTGAAAATATTCACCATGTACAAAGGCTCATATTTGAGAAGAATTTTAAGTCCTTGACCAAAAGGCATTCAAAAAAAACAAAGTCTGTTTGTTTTTTTTTACTATTCCTCTGCCTGCTATTGTCTTATGTGTTTGGTGTTTGATGGTTGTTTAGTTATAGTATTCCTTTATTTTACATTAATCATGATATTCAGCTATAACAGAAACATAGATATGCTTATTTGGCAGTAATGGAAATATTTCTTCTTCTTCCTTTAACAGAATGAAGAGTTGAGTATATTATATCCAGCTGCCATTGTGACTATTGATGGATTTAGCCTTTTTCAGTCTCTTCGTGCTTGTCGAAATCAGGTAGCAAAAGGTAATTTTGGGCAAGAAATAGCTAACTTGTGGTGATATTTGTCTTATTTAATTTAATCTACTTTGAAAAATGCGTCTTCTAAACTAAAAAGGCCTTCTGAACTAGTTCTATAGAGGAAAAAAAAAACAACAACCCACTACTATAGAAATGGGAGTCTAGTAGATTGCTTCCCTGGTGGCTCAGATGGTAAAGAATCCGCCTGCAGTGTGGGAGACCTGGGTTTGATCCCTGGGTTGGGAAGATCCCCTGCAGGAGAGCAAGGCAACCCACTCCAGTATTCTTGCCTGGGGTATCGCCATGGACAGAGGAGCCTGGCGGGCTACAGTCCATGAGGTTGCAAAGGGTTGAACACGACTGAGCGACTACGCACAGTAGCTTAATTGGTAAGACACAGGTGAGGACTAGACCTCTAGCTCTTGTGTTGCCAGTTGAACCGTTGGCTGTTTTCACTAATTCAGCAATATGTCTTGGCCAGTTAAGAGAGAAGTTCAGCACTGGGATAGAGAATTCAGTTGCGTCTCACTGAGGAACCAGATTTCTCAATAGATGAGCACTACTTGGGCCAGCATACTAAAATCTTGTGATTCTGCTTTGCTTCTACTCTCTGGGGGTGAAGAAAGCAGAGAATGTGCAGGGGGCGTTTTCCTCACACTAGGCAGGACTCCACAGGCAGGCAGCATCAGCTGCTTTTAGCTAACTTGAAACACTTCTGAACAGAGAAAACTTAAGAGACCTAAATATAATCTATGTAGGCAACTATGTCAGTTCCAGACTTTGGCATGAAACATGCACTTTAACCTTCCCTACCCATAGTTTAAACTCTGAGGCTATTTTGTCTTTAGAAGAGGATATTGTGTTTCATCAAAAATCAAGATGCACTATTATTTTCTGTTCCACTAAGAAGCAAAAATGCTGCCAGTAAGAGTCACACCATCAGTTTTAAGATTCCAGTTTTAGAGATACTAAAATAAAAGTACCAAAAGCCCCAAGTTACTGCAGATAGCAGTGTTGGTGCTGACTTACCCCATTTTCTTCTGGTTTGGAATAAAGGAGCCTTCATGGCCCTAAAAAGAGCAAAGTTTAGCTTGTAAATCATTTAGCTCCCTGAAAGTAGAGTTTAATTAAGATGTGCTATCCAATTCATAAAGATTGTTCATAAATTCAAAACTAAATGGTAAGACACAGAAGAAGCAGTTTCTTCCAGGGAGAGAATGCAGCATCTCACATTGCAATAGAACAGTTTTCACTGTTTTTTAACAGGTTGATATATATGATCAGTATGTTGTTGGTTATGTGGTTCTTTACTAGTACATGCTTTTCTGTAAAGTCAGAATTTGTTTGAATTTTTATACCTATTTTCATAATCTTTTAAATTATTTAAATTTAGTACACGTAAAGTTTCAATGTTATTTTGGAGAAATTTCAAATAGTCACCAGTAATATATATGTAATTTTTATAGAAATTTCTATAAGAATTTTCTATAGGTTTAAGAATTTTGTAATTTTCTCTGCATAAGAATTCTGCAGTAAAATAAACTAGAAATAGATAGTTATGCTTTAATTGGTATCATTAGCCATTTCATTTTTACTGTTTTTGAATTGCCATTTATTTTATTATGTATGAGATCATAAAGCCATTTTATCTCCTAGCAAGTAAGCAAGCCACTTACTGCCCTCTTACTGTAAGTTGCTCTAAATATCTGATTACTTAGCTACAGATTGTTGTGACTTTTATTTCACAGTATAGGAAAACTCTCTCTGCTTGGCCTTACTCTCAAATCTGAAGTGCTTAGAGGGTTACTGTTTTCCTTTGTCAGAGTACTTTTCTTCACCTTCCTGAATAAGTGACGAGAATCCAGCTGTATTCTAACACATAGCCTGAGAATGTACTGACAAGTGGGGTCTTGTGCATGAACCTGTGGCCCAAGGTGTAACTGCTGCTTTTCTTTTCATTCCTCACTCCCTAGGTGGAAATACCATGGTCAGTGGTCAGCATTTCCTTCATTTTCCTGGGAGTGCTGTCGCTGTTAGCGTATCTTTCTGTCAAGCCTGGTCTCAGCTGTTTGCATTTGAGATCTTTCTGTTTTCTTCTGTGTGCTTCTGCTGGGTGTACCACCAGGTTTCACTAAGACACTGGTTGCTGTTTCAAGGATTTTATTCATTGTCTTTCTCAAGAGGGAGAAATTGCATACTTGGCTTCAATTGCAATTTGAATTCACCTTGATTTTTGATGGTAGTCTAGAGTTTTTAGTAGTGTTTTCTAATTCCTTAAGTGTTCCAGAATCTCTTATGTCAGCCAAGTTAGTCTTTTAATATATGCATTTTATGTATATTGTCTTGGTGTGAGTAAATCTCACTGTATGCATGGTTTATATTACTTTATTTTTAACTACTTTAGAATAATCAAGTTATTATATTTTTGATGATTTTTGGTAAAACTTCATTTTCTCCATTATATTTAAGTTTGGTTTGTCTAATTTTTATCTTTGACAGCTGCAGCATCAGGCAATGAGAACATCCAGCCACCGCCATTAGCTTATAAGAAATGGGGTCTACAAGATATTGACACAATTATTGATCATGCTAGTATTGGTAAGCCATTACTAGTTCCAGTTCTTTTGGAACTTACTTCTTATACTCTTTGATAGAAGTTTTTTATTTATTAGAAATGTAGATTTATTCTCAGGGCTTCCCTGATGGCTCAGTTGTTAAAAAAAAATCTGTCTGCCAGTGCAGGAGGCTTGTGTTTGATCCCTGGATACTGGAATATCCCCTGGAAAAGGAAATGGCAACCCACTCTAGTATTCTTGCCTGGGAAATCCCATGGACAGAAGAGTCTGGCGGGCTGTAGTCTGTGGGGTTGCAAAGAGTTGGACATGACTTAGCAACTGAACAACAACAATAACATTTATTCTTATGTGAAAAGAAAATCATTGTCTTCAGTGAGACATTTGGAGGGTAGTTCAGACTTAGAGATGATCATAAGTTAATGTCTTTAAGGAATGGTAGTGGTTTTAGTAATTATGCCCTTAGCATAAGCAGTACTGTACAGGTTTTTTGTTGTTGTTTTGTTTTTATAAGATTGTTTTTTAATATGAGCCATTTTTAAAGTCTTTATTGAATTTGTTACAGTATTGCTTCTGTTTTGGTTTTGATTTATTGACCATGAGACATGTTAGATCTTAGCTCCCTTGACCACGGATCCAATTGCACCCCCTGCATTGGAAGGCAAAGTCTTAACCACTGGACCATCAGGGAAGTCCCTACTGTACAGCCTTGGATCACCCACTATTTGACTTAAGTTTTATACAGATGAGTTTGATTCATATAATTGCCAGATCAGTCTTCTAAAAATGTAACCTTTAGATCAACAGAGTATAGAGTAAAGCGTATGTCTTCTTGTGACCTGTATTTGAAGGCTCACTGGGTTAGGTGTGAGGAATGCAGAGATGGAAAGACTTGTTTCTGCTGTCAGGGTGCATGCTGCTGGTTGGGAGAAACATGTGAAAACAATTACCGTATCACAGCATGACAGTTGTCAGAATCAGCAAGTGGACCTACTCCTCCAGGGGGAGTAGAGGAGAAGCCCGAGGAAATCAGGGAACTGGAGGTTGACCTCAATCTGAGATTGAAAGAATGAGTGGGACTTGACTAGGAGGACAAGCGTCAGGGAGGCACTTCAGTGAACAGGTATCACATGGGGCTGGAAGTGCGTTGTGTGCAGGAAAAACAGTGAGAACTGGCCCGAGTGAGGCCAGCCTGTGAGTAGGAGCCAGATTGTGAAGCCTAGGATACTGTGCACAGGAACGTTTATTTTTCTCATCACCATGTTGAGAGTCCTTAAAAGATTCTGAACAAGAAAATGGTACTGTCACATAGCCTGTTGGAAAAATCACTTGAAAGGGTCAAGACGAGAAACTAAGTGTAGGAAGGAAGCTGTGATAATCTCAGTAAGAAGTGATGGGCTTCTGAACTAAGAGTAGAAATGGGGGTAGAGAAGAAGGAAGTGTTATTTTAAAATATATTCCTATTTTTTTCTGTTTAATAATATGTGCTTATTAGATTTTTCAAATAGCACATAAAATATAAAGGAAGAAAAAATAAGATAAAATGAGGTTTTTGCTGAGAAACTACTTATAGAGTCATAGTATAGGAGAACCACATGGGATAGTCCAGTGTCTCAGGGCTCATTAGCAGTCGACTGTTAGCTGCTCCTAGGCCTAAATTCTACTCATTCGAAATAATGAGTAGAATCAGCACCTTAAGAGCAGGGTGGTTTTTGGCCAGTGGTCCCAAGGAAATACGTATCCTGACTTCATTTTCTTTTCTGTCTTTGACCTCCTGGTGGGGCTTCCCGTTGTCTGAATCCAGCTCAAAATCTGGGTCCATAACATACACACACTGGGAGGGAGAGAAGGAAGGAGTGTGAATCCAGAGGGGCAAACTGAAGATACCTGACAGAGAGCGTCTTTGTTTATTGTTGCATTTCTTGTATGGAATACAGACAGACCTTGTTTCATTGCACTTGGAAGATACTACATTTTTCACAGATTGTAGGTTTGTGGCAACCTTTGTCAAGCAAATCTCTGGGTGCTATTTTTCCAAAAGCATTTGCTCACTTCATGTCTCTGTGTCATATTTTGGTAACTCTTGAAATGTTTCAACTCCTCTACCAGCGACAAGATTAGGAGTCACTGAAGGCTGAGATGATGGTTAGCAATTTTTAGCAATGAAGTATTTTTAAATTAAGGTATGTTCATTGTTTTTTTAAGACACCATACTATTGTACTCTTAACAGGGCTATAGTATAGTATAAACATTTTTATTTGCATTGGGAAACCAAAATATTTGTTGACTCACTTTGCTGCGATACTTACTTTCTTTTGATGGTCTGTAATTGAACCTGCGATATTTCCGAGGTCTGCCTATGATCTGTAATAAGCACCTTGTTGGTAGACATTCCGTTTATCTTTACTTTTTGTGAACACAGAAATGTTGCAAAACTCCAAAGTGTTGAGTTCAGTTCAGGGTGACTTCCTTGTTCTGTTAATTAAACTTTGGAACATTGAAACAGGCTAGGAGAAATGATTGGATAGAAAATTTTATTCTATTCATTTATCTCCCAGCCTACAAAATGGAAAAATAAAAAAGAGGGGGCATGCCATGAGCGTTATTCCATGTACATGTTTGTGTAAAGGTCTGATTAACTCATTCAACAAAGAAATGAATGAATACCTGTTGTGTCCCAGGCACTAGTTTTGGTGCTAGAAATACAAGGCAGACAGGACCCCTGCCCTGACGAAGCTTAGGTTCTGGTGCTGGGGAGACAAAAAAGAAACTATTAAACCAAAAGGATAAATAGGGTAATAACAAAATGTTAGTGAGCGTCATGAAAATAAGCAGAGGGTTATGACAGAAGTAAAAGAACGAGGGCACTAGGTACACGGGTGAGCACAGGCCTCTCCTGAGACACGAAGGATGGGAAGCAGCCACTATGTGAACGAAGGATAAACGTTCTGGGAGAGAAAGCAGCAGAGACAGAGGCCTGGTCTAGAGGGGCGAGGGGATGGCATGCAGTCGAAACCTGAAGGGTTAAAGAAACGGAAAGGAGGTAGTCGTGCCTTGATTGTAAAGTGAGGAAGAGGGACCAGGTAAGGTTGGAGACAGGGACCGAGGTCAGATCACGTAGCTGTGAGGAGTTCGGGTTTTATTCTGAGCACAGCGAATGCCATTGATGGATTCTAAGTATGGGATATTTAAAAATATCCCTCTGACTGCTCTTCAGGGAGAGGCTTGTGGAATGAAAAATGAAAGCAAGGAGACCAGCAAAGAGTTTGTTGGAACAAGAGAGAATGAGGATTTTGTCTCAGGAAGAGGCAGTGGTGCTAGAAAGTAGACAGATTGGAGGTGTAGTGACACTTGCCAAGGGATGGATATTAGAAAAGAGAGAAAGGGTCAGAGATTTCTTAGTTTTTAAGTGTGAACAACTGGGTGAATGTTCAGGCTGTGGCTGAAAAGAGAAGGAGAAGGAAGCGGTAGGAGTGAACGAGTGGAGAGTTGTGGTTTTTACAGGTTAACTTCTGACACAGACTTCCAAATGGAGATGCCAGGTAGACAGATACATGAGTCTAAAGGTCAGGAAAGAGGTCCAGATTATCAGTATAAATTTGGGAGGGAATGGTTAACTGTGGAATGCGTCACAGAATTCACAAAAGGAGATTTAACAACGTTCATTGATTCTTAGAAGTTTAAGTGGAATGGTGAGAATGAAAGCCGCATCAGAGTACATTTAAGAGTAAATATTTCCACTCCCTACTTTCAAAACTCAGAAACACAAGAACAAGAAATCAGCTCATAGCATCTCCATTTTGACTCCAGTCCTGACTTCACTAGACTTCTTATTCATTTTCCAGCTCCTGGTGAACACTTTCCCCTGGGTATCCGAACTTCCCAAACTGAATTCTTGACTTCTCCCATCAAACTTAGTCCTCCTCTGTCCTTCTCTGTCGTCTTCTCTTGCTTGCACCAAAAGCTTTTTTTTTTTTTTTGCTTTTGTTTATTTATTTATTTATTTATTTCAGTGGGTTTTGTCATCCATTGACATGAATCAGCAATAGATTTACACGTATTCCCCATCCCGATCCCCCCTCCCCACCAAAAGCTTTTGAGTCATCCTTGATTCTCCTTTTTTTCTCACACTCCTCATCCAGTCCACCTTTGTCTCAGCTACCCTCACAGTAAATCCGGAATCTGACCGCATCTCCTCTCCATCATTGTCAGCATAGTAGTCCACACCACCGTTGTCTCTTGCCTGAACTACTGAGGAAGTGAAAATCCTAACTGGTCTTTCTGCTGCCTTTCTTCTTTTCCTAAAATGTCTTTACCCAGTAGCAGCTAACACATGATCCTTGTAAAATATAAGTCATATTTTTGCCACTTCTCTGCTCACAACCTTCCAGTGGCTTCCCATCTTATTCCTCATAAAACCCGAAGGCCTTATATCTCCTGCAGAACTCCCCTTCCTCACCCCTGTGTTCCCCCACGCTGATCTACTCACTGCCCCTCTGCCACACCAAGCGTCCTCCCACTTCGGAGCCTGTGTAGTTGCCCCTTCTGCCTGGAGTTTTACCCAGCCAGTCACGTGGCTGTCTCCCTCACTTCAAACAGGTATCTGTTCAAATGCCGTTTTATCAAAGTGACCTTCTTTAGCCAGTGTACAGGCCCCGAAAATTATCCGGTGACTTTAACCTTCCAGAAGTTTATGTTAAGAACTGTAAGGTATAAAAGGAATTCATTTGAATCAGTTCTAATGAGATGGATGAAACTGGAGCCCATTATACAGAGTGAAGTAAGCCAGAAAGATAAAGACCAATACAGTATACTAACGCATATATATGGAATTTAGAGAGATGGTAACAATAACCCTATATGCAAAACAGAAAAAGAGACACAGATGTACAGAACAGAATTTTGGACTCTGCGGGAGAAGGCGAGGGTGGGATGTTTAGAGAGAACAGCATCGAAACATGTATATTATCAAGGGTGAAACAGATCACCAGCCCAGGTTGGATGCATGAGACAAGTGCTCGGGCCTGGTGCACTGGGAAGACCCAGAGGGATCGGGTGGAGAGGGAGGTGGGAGGGGGGATCGGGATGGGGAACACATGTAAATCCATGGCTGATTCATGTCAATGTATGACAAAAACCACTACAATATTGTAAAGTAATTAGCCTCCAACTAATAAAAATAAATGAAAAAAAAAAAAAAACTGTAAGGTGTTTCACAGTGTGGAAAGGCCTCAGATGTTCAGGGAAAACCCTAAAAGACAAGGTAGTAACAAATTCAGAAGGAAAAAAAAATTTACATCTAAGGCAGTGTAATTACAGTAGGCAGCTTGTGTCAGCAGTAATACTCAGAGTTCTTTATCGTGAGAAAGGTGAATGTGAATTTAATTTAAAAATTGAGATACGGTTATATTGGAAGAATATGGAGAGAAAAAGGACTGTAAGTTATATTTTCATTTATCTTAAATTAGTGAAAAATAATGCTAAAATTGGTGACTCAAAAAACAAAGTCACACACCTATAGTGTGTAGAGTATGAAGAGAAAGCATTTTAAAACTTAAAATTTCAATTTATATGTGATACCATTCAGCCTTTGATTTTGTGCTGGTACAGTCAGCATATTTAATCATGTCATAAAAACACTTTGTATATTGAATCATGAATTCATTCATAAACAGGACAGGCATTCTAATCTTTCAGAATAGGTCAGCTTTTGTAAGGATTAAAATTTGATGACTTTAAATCCTCAGTCCAGTAAGAGGTTTGCTTATGAACACCCGAAAAGCATTTCCTTTCCCAGGACTCTCTTTCAGGAGCAGTGCATTCGTAATAGAGGCAGTACATACATATGAAAATGAAAATAACTCCTGTTCCATTCTGCAGTATGTTTGTGTTCAGAACTGACTGTCTTTATGTACCAGGAGTACCTGAGTTGGAAGACTTCGCCTGAGACGAAATCTGGCAGCAGATCTTTACTTTCTAAACCTCTAAGCTCACTTGCCCCATCCTTCTCTCTCTGCCGCCCAGGTGAATTTAAATGATGCTGGCTTTTCCTCCTCTCCATTGTCTGCTTTTACTCTTAGCACCTTGGGGAAATCAGCAGTAACTTCATTATAGAAGGCTGGGGGTTTCTGGACTACAAAGTAGATGTTTGAGAGGGTTTGTTTTTACCGTGTGGGAAAGGGTGTGGGAGCAGAGATGCTCTGCTGCCTTTCTGGAGAGGACATAAGCAGCACTGCCTCTGTGGAATGCCACGTCACAGTACTTAACAAAGTTGTTTAAAGATGTAGATCCCCTTTTGAGCCTACACCTCTGTGTATGAGGATTTGCCATACAGATGAACTTGTATGTAGGTATGCGAAGATCTGTCAAGGACGTATATCGCAGCATTATTTGTAGTGGTAAAAGGTGAGAACCAACTCAGATGTCCATCAGAAGGTCAGATCAATTATGGCATGACCACACAGTGGAATACTCTGAGTGACTGCCAAGAATGAGCATGTCTCCTTGATATTTTATTAAATTTAAAGAACAAGGCACACATCAGTTGATTTGGTGTGCTGTCATTTATGTACCTATAACATTTCTGGAAAGCAACATAAAATATTTCAGTTGTTACCTCAAAAAAGTGAACTTATACCTGGAGATATTGGTAGACTCTATATTTCTTGTACCATTTGAAGTTTTTATCTGTTTAAAAAATTAATATTTAAATTGTTTTGTATATTTTATAACTTAGAGGAATTGTAGATGGCAGTTTTAATATCTTATGGATGTTTTATGGCATTGATCTTGTAGCTTTTAAAAATGACTTTCATCTATTAAATGAAACTCAGCAGTTAGCGTTTTAGAATGGAGTTGAAATAAAAATCTGGTAATCTAAAATGACACTGTCATTTCAGTGCATTAAAATCACATATTGTTGTTGTTTTGTCATTAGGTATTATGACTCTGTCCCCTTTTGATCAAATGAAGACTGCCTCAAACATAGGTGGATATAATGCAGCAATTAAAAACAGCCCACCAGCCATGTCTCAGTATATCACTGTAGGGTCCAGTCCATTTACAGGCTTCTTCTATGCTTTAGAGGTAAGTGTTTCATCATTAATCTTGATTTTCAACATATATACAAATTGGATATGGTAATAGCCTTAAAAGTGTCCTTTTCCCTGGTGGCTCAGATGGTAAAGCGTCTGCCTGCAATGTGGGAGACCCGGGATCGATCCCTGGGTTGGGAAGATTCCCTGGAGAAGGAAATGGCAACCCACTCCAGTACTCTTGCCTGGAAAATTCCATGGACAGAGGAGCCTGGTAGGCTACAGTCCATGGTGTGCAAAGAGTCGGACACGACTGAGCGACTTCACTCACTTTCACAATAGCCTTAAAAAGATTAAGTGGTTTACATTTGTAAATTTCAGTATAAGCTGAAATTAGTCTCAACTCACTTTCTTCTAAATTCTTTAGATTAACTGGAAAGGTACTAAAGTCAATGTAAAATAAGCAGCCTTCTTTGTTTCTGATGCCCCGAATTCTTAGTTGAGTTGTCTTGAAATATTGATGCAGTAGTCAGAAGCTTAGAGTTGTTAGTGATGTCAGCCCACAACGAAGTTGAGTAAATGAGGAATTGTAAAGATAGAATGAGCTGCCAACTATGGCTGATGGAGTGGTGAAAACTGCTCCCTAAAATTGGGTAGACTTAGGTATTAGACTTAGCAGCTCTGATTTCTCACATAAAAAGCACCCTTCTCAGAATTGTCCAAACTGTCTTTTTACTTTAACAAAAATATATTTTAAAAAAAGAGGTGGGGGGGAATAAGGAGTTTGGGATGAATAGATATACACTCCAGTATATAAAATAGGTTAAGCAACAAGGATTTTACTGTATAGCACAGGGAGCTATATTCAGTATTTTGTAATAATCAGTAATGGAAAAGAATCTGAAATGTGTGTGTGTATATAAAACCAAATCGCTTTACTGTATACCTGAAACTAACACAGCATTGTAAACCAGCTATACTTAAATTTAAAATAAATTTTGTCAACCCACTCCAGTATTTTTGCCTGGAAAAGTCCATGGACAGAGGAGCCTGGCGGGCTGCAGTCCATGGGGTTACATGACTGGGCATGTGTGCACGAGGGTGGAGGGAGATGGGTTGGTGGCAATAAAGTGGTAGAACTAAAAATAAAATAATTTTTGTACAATATGAAGTATTTCTAAATAAAAACTGATTGAAAAAATGTTTGAAAAAGAGGGAAAAGAACTAGTTCTGTATGGATGAGAAATCAATAGCCCTGCTAGAATAAGGCCATATTAATGTCCTAGTTTAGATTTTTTAGTTGACAATAATTTAAAGAGTGAAATCATGGAGATTATGTAAACTATTAGTGATTTTACTTTTAAACTATAGAGTTAAAACTTCTGATTATATTTCTACCTCCTACCTTTTTAAAGTGCATCTCATTTAGAAAGTGCATTTTGTCTATTTGTCATCTTTCAAATGTTCTGTTTTTCAGGGAAGCACGCAACCATTATTATCTCATGTTGCACTCGCAGTGGCAAGTAAACTCACTTCCGCTTTATTTAATGCTGCCAGGTAATGACATCAGTTTAAAAAATTTTCGTCTCATTTGGATGGTCTGCACGTTAAAACACTGGAATCCATGGTTTTAGTCTAAATGCTCTTTATTTTCAGTGGTTGGCTTGGTTGGAAGAGCAAGCATGAAGAAGAAGCTGTCCAGAAGCAAAAACCCAAGGTGGAACCAGCTACCCCATTAGCTGTAAGGCAAGTCCGTTGTGCTTCTCTTGCGTTTTAGTATTTTTAGAAATGGACTGTTAAATGTATGCTCTTTCCATGTGCTTAGCTCATTTATTGATTTCTTGAGTCTTTGGAGGTCCTATAAGTCATTAACATGGGACTAATGTTTTCTCCCAGAATGTAAACTTCATGAGGAGAGTGGTTCCTATATGTTTTAATGACACTTGTCTCCCCATCATGTAGTAGAGGCTCAGTGTGTGTGTGTGTGTGTGTTGGGTGGCGCTTACAAACACTGTACACTTAGATGTACAGTAGAAATATTGGGTTTTTGATAGCTATTGAACTTCTTTCTATAAAAAGTGTTGGTTTTTTTTTGAACTTCTATAAAAAGTTTAGCTTATTGGTAAGCTGTAGAACCTTAAAAAGGACATAGTGATTTCTTTAAAAAAAAAAAAAAAGTAAAAACGGGATCCCATATATTCAGGCATTATGCTTGAATAATGCTGGCTTATGCTTCCTTGCTTGTTCCAGCAGTACTGGGGGATGTTTAGTGGATTTGTCAGGTTTTGGGGAGAGAGGGCATGAGTTTTGCTTGATTCTGTTTTTAAATCCTTTTTTATTACTCAATATAAAGTACCACCATGAAGGGAAATAAAAACTTCTCCCCTTTTTTAGATGTTCTTCAACTGAAGAGATATAACTAATTATCTGTTATTAAAATGTATTGAAGTTTATCTTCTAGAGTGTTTTCCATCTAACATATCACATTCGCAGTCACCCAAGAATGAAGAAATAAGCCAAGTGTCCCTATGCATCACATGGATGTACAAAGTCTCTGAGTACTTTGTCTCAGGGAGTTTTTTCAAAATGAGCTATTCTAGTTCTTTCTCAGTACTTCCTTACTTTTATTTTACCCACATTTCTAATAGGATTGATTATAGACCAAGAACAGTGTACAGATAACTATTTAGAAGAAGGAAAGTTCTTTCTTCAGGCAGTTACATTGATATCAGCAGGATATGCTATCTAGAGAAAAAAGAGAAAAGATTAGAAATAAGAAAAAATAGACAAAGATGCCAGTGTAGGAGCAAAGTATTCTAAAATTTAGTTGGTTGTCAGGGTAGTTTCGTATGACATACTGCTTAATCAAGGAAAGATATACGTGTACTTGATACTCTCTGAAAAAATAAGGTTGTGGGTATTCTGTATCAAATATCGCTGAAATAAGACTTAGGTATTATTATATAATAGAAGAAAGTTCCTTGCATATTTTGTATTACAAAATGTCTGGTGTGATTAGTTAATAAGTTAACTATTAATCCATACAAAGTTCATATTTATTTATATTAATATAAAATCAGATTCAGTCTGTTTTGTTGCTGTATTTCATTATTCTTTTATTTATTTCTAGATTGGACTTTGAGTTCTGCTTTCTTTTTTCTTTTAAATATCAGATTTGGGCTTCCAGATTCTAGACGCCATGGTGAAAGTATATGTCTGTCTCCATGTAACACACTGGCAGCAGTAACAGATGATTTTGGCAGAGTTGTTTTGTTGGATGTAGCTAGAGGAATTGCAATACGCATGTGGAAAGGTACTTTCTTACAAAAATCCAGGAAAAAAGTTAATTGGCTTTTTACCCCAGTAGCTGAACAGTGCTATCCTTCTTCAGCTTCTCGTTGATAACAGTGTTTCTTTATGCTTGCCTTCTTTCTTTTTTTAATCATGAACTCAGATCATATCAACAACATTTGACTGGTAGTCCCAACTGACACATCTTTTAAGTTTGACTAACTCATAGGTACTTAAAAACTCTTCCTTATGTACTTCTTTTCAGTTCTCACTGACATTGTCAGTTCCTGAATTTAGTTTCTTGCTCCCGCGAGATTCATTCCAGTTTGCATGGCCATGCTTGAATCAAATCTTTCCAAAACTAGAATGCCAGGTTTTTCAGATTTAAGATGGCAAAACCTAGTAAGATTCATTTTTTTAAAATTTGAGTTCATATCCATATGCCTGGGTCAGTTCATTTAAGTGTCTTGGTAACATTGTCTCTTAGAAGTTACATTTAGTGAAAAGCACAGAGCTGTGTACAGGATCAGTTTGATATCACATGACATCCTCAGGAACTCAGTCTTATTCCGTGTAGCTTCCCCATGAAGGTTATATCATGGTCCAAATGGCTGCTGAAGCTCCAGCCATCTTAACATGCATCCCAAGAAGGAAACAGGGGACAGAAAGCCTACCACCTTAGTCTGCTTTGAAGATATTTTCAGAAGTCTTGCCAAGCTTTTTCTGCAATACATTATTTAGGACTTAGTCACATGGCAAACCTAACTATAAGGGAGACTTGAAAATATATTTCAACCTGAGTAAAATAAATCCCCTTGACTAAGGCGGAGAGGAGAATGCATTGTTTGTAATCATCTTTAATATTAACATGTCAGAAGAGACTATTGGTTAGAAACCACAATTTTGATGTAATCTGGTCTGTTTTTAGCATT
Organism: Cervus elaphus; assembly: GCF_910594005.1. Lineage (NCBI taxonomy): Eukaryota > Metazoa > Chordata > Mammalia > Artiodactyla > Cervidae > Cervus > Cervus elaphus. Next base: position 25,815,886 of record NC_057828.1, on the reverse strand, counting down.
GTGAGGAATAATGGAGTTGAGGGCATTAAATTTTAACTCTGGACCTGACTGAGGCCACTATTACCTTCTTGCTCAAGAAATCCTACAGTGAAAAAAAAAAAAAAGAAATCCTGCAGTGTTTACTTGCCACATGTCACATGTTTAAGTGTCTTTAGAAATAGGTTTCAAGGTAGCAGATACATTTCTCCCTGAAATGGTGCTTGTTTTCTGAAATAACTTCAAGGTTATGTTCTCAGCAAGACTTCTGCAGAATATATACCAATTGGTCCAGATCTATTATGGTGATGCTATGGCTGCCACTGTGGCCTGTCCTTCTGCAGCTGGTGCATTCTGTCCTTTTCCTCCCCATTACTGGAAAGAGAGGGATTGGATTAGGAAGGTGTGACAGCAGCATGTTTCTTCTCACAGGCTGGTGCTGCTTCCCATTGCTCATGGGATTCCCATTCCCACGGGCTGGAACCCATGTCCTCCTTCTGTGTGCCACCAAGGGACCTGAATTGTAGGAAACCAGTTTGATCTTCTGTTTTAATTGGATTTTTATTTTAAATCTAAACCTTAAAAATCTCTCCAGAATTTTTTAAAAAGAGAGAGGAAGGGATGGAAATGAAATCAGGGAACCTTCCATGATAACTGATTTCTTCTTAAGAAAGTGTGATCAGAACCAACTGTAGCAAACTGACATTTTAATGAGACTTGGTGATTTAGGATTTGTCATAATTAAGCTTTTTTCTGTTTAATATGTTTCATAATAAAAGAGAATATACGTTTATTGCTTTTCTTGAGCCCCTCTGACTAAAACATTCCTGCGTGCTTCAGAAGGCTCTGCTAAACCTAGATTCCATATCTAAGCGGCTTTCCTTTCCTCTGTCTCTAAGGGTATCGAGATGCACAGACTGGTTGGATCCAGATTGTAGAGGACCTCCACGAAAGAGTGCCAGAAAAGGGAGACTTTTCCCCATTTGGAAGTCCTCAGGGTCCAAGTCGAGTGGCTCAGTTCCTTGTGATCTATGCACCACGGAGGGGCATTTTAGAAGTGTGGAGCACACAGCAGGGCCCTCGGGTTGGCGCTTTCAATGTGGGAAAGCACTGCAGGTAAGCTGCAAACCCTAGCCTTTTCCTGGCCTCAAAAAGAAATGCTTTTGTTCAAGTAAAGCTTCTGTTTAAAGCTACTTAATTAGATTGCAAGTTGGTTGAGAATTAAAATGTCCTTTATTGTGGTTTTTTCCCCATGAGTGCCTGCTATGTAATTATGGATTAAGTGTTTAATAACAAAGGAATCTGACTGAAGAGGCTGTGATACACTACTGAATTAAAGTCAGCTTTGGTGCCCCTCTTGTCCCCATTCCTCCTTACACTGTGGAGGCTGGAAAGGAAAGATTCCTTCCGATTCCCCTGGTGATGATACCAAGTCATGTGAGTGCTTTGTTTGCCACTGTGACATCAGCCTGGTTGTGTTTATGTGATTTTCTAGCACATTTTAACAAGGTAGAACCCTGGCAGTTAGGTTCTATTTTACTTTTTTTTAATATTTATTTGGCTGCCTTGGGTCTTCGTTGCGGCACCCTGGATCTGCATTGCATCACGTGGATCTTTTGTTGCGGCATATAAACTCCGTGGCTTTCCATATTGGTTTGTGATTTCCTCAGGCTTCTGTATCCTGGCTATAAAATAATGGGCTTAAATAACATTACCAGTCAGAGTTGGCAGCCCCAGACTTACCAGATCTGCCTGGTTGATCCAGTGTCTGGAAGTGTGAAAACAGTCAATGTTCCTTTCCACTTAGCATTGAGGTAAGTTGTATCACGTGCCAGCTTATTAATGTCCCTCTACTGACTTTTCCCAGTCCCTTTTTTTTTCCTCTATATTAAACTTTTATTTTGTACTGTAGTTATGGCCAACTAACACTGTTGTGATAGTTTCCGGTAGACAGCAAAGGGGCTCAGCCACACATATACATGTATCCATTCTTCCCCAAATTCCTCTCCCATCCAGACTTTCACGCAACACTGAACAGAGTTCCCTATGCTATACAGCAGGTTCTTGTTGGTTATTCATTTTAAATATAGCTTTGTTTTATTTCTCTCTAGACTGATCCCTTTTAAGTGAAATAGAAAGCATAGAAAAGAAAAGGAAATTTGGATGTATCAGAATTAGAAGGAAAACAGCTTCACTTTCTTTACGAATTTGTTGTATTTTTTTGTTATTGTTTTAGCGATAAGAAGAGTGAACGAGCCAAGGACATGCACTTAGTGAAGAAACTGGGAACCTTACTGAAAGCAAAATGTCCCAATCTTGGTAGGTGTCCTTTAATAAAAATGAAGGATACTGTCATGGCATTTTTAAAGTTAATATTCTAAATGGAGCAAGCAAAACACTTCAGTGCATTTATGAGCTGTTGTAACTCCTTTGTGGAATGAGATGAGGTACAAGTAATCATGTATAGTTTTTATTGGAATTACTCTGAAGGATTAAACATGCCATCTAGGGAGTATTAAAATTTGTAACAATAAAACAGTAATTTCCAAGAGGACTCAGAAATCCTTCAGACTGACTGATAGTGCAAATGCATGTGTTTTTCTTTCAGAATAAAGTTTACCTGTTGTAAAAGTGAACCACAGTTTTATTTTGGTTAATTTTCTTTCTAGATTTGATTGAAACAGAAATAAAGGAATTAATTCTTGATATTAAATACCCTGCAACCAAAAAACAAGTAAGTGTATGTAATAAAAGATCTTTCCTGCCAAGTAACTGTTACATTCCCTTCTTAATAAAATCTGTATTTTCCTATTTCCTTCCAAAAACATGACAGGCCAAAATCTTCTTTCTGTGTTTTTATGCATGTTCATCCTTTTTTTACATTCCCATGCAAAAGTTTCTGTTGTCTCTTTTGTCTGTCTTCTTTTTTGATTAAGTAATACTGCCATATATGGAAGTACGTGTGTTTTATATACACACAAAAACCCATACATAACGTATATTCAAATTAAGTAATAATAATAAGACAAAGCTGTGTATGACCACCCACCTCAGGAAACAGGATGTTACCGGGGACTCTGAAGAGCCCTCCCTGCGTGTCCCTCCTCCTCCCATCCCTTCTCCCATTCCTAAGGTAACCAGTGTTGAGAATTTTGTGTTCCTCTTTTGCTTTTCTTTGTATTTACAGCATTTCTGTATGACTCCTTTAAAACATAGTGATGCATTTTCCACTTTTTTGAACTTGAAGTGAATCGAGTCCTACTCTGTCTCATCTTTGTGATCTACTTCATTCTCTTACCATTGTGTTTCTGGAAGTTCTCTGCATTGCTGCCTACAGCTGACTCATGTATATTTGAATTCCACTCTGTGACTGTATTTATTCACACTGTCCGTGGACATTTACATTGTTCTCAGCTTTTTGCTGTTACCAACAATGATAGTGTGATTATCCTTGTACAGTGTTTCCTGGAGCACAAATATAAGAGTTTCTTTTGAGTTTACATCTTAGAGTGGAATCTCTAGGGTATGCACTTCTGGCTGGTTGATGATGAATTACTTCTCAAAATACTTGTACTAATTTACGTTCTCATTTATAGTATAGAAGAGGCCCTGTTGCCTCTTAGCCTCTCATGGAATAATCCAGACTTGTTACCTTTTCCAGGCTCCTGGTTGTAATATGGTAACTCGTATGTTACTGCCACTCTTCTTACCCAAATCCCTGCTATTGCTGCTCGGGTTCTGACATGGCATGTCCGTCCTCAGGGATGCCTCTCAACTCTGCTTTAATCAGAACAGAGAGCTAATGACTGCAGTCTCACTTAGTTTCCTCAGGGGCATTGATTCCAGGACCCCCTCTGAATACCTAAATCTGAAGGTGCTCAAGTCCCTTTATAAAACTGTGTGAGGTGACAGTTGCTCAGTTGTGTCCGACTCTTTGTGACGCCCCCATGGACTATACAGTCCGTGGAATTCTCCAGGCCAGAATACTGGAATGGGTCGCCTTTCCCTTCTCCAGGGGATCTTCCCAACCCAGGGATCGAGAACCCAGGTCTCCCACGTTGCAGGTGGATTCTTTACCAGCTGAGCCACAAGGGAAGCCCAAAAATACTGGAGTGGGTAGCCTATCCCTTCTTCAGGGGATCTTCCCAACCCAGGAATTGAACTGGGGTCTCTTGCATTGCAGGCGGATTCTTTACCAACTGAGCTATCAGGGAAGCCCCATAAAATTGTGTAGTATTTGCATGTAGCCTACGCACGTCCTCTTGTATACTTTAAGTCCTCTCTAGATTACTGGTAATGCCTAACACGGTGTAAGTGCTATGTGAACAGTTGTAAATACAGCGTAAGTGCTGTGTAAATAGTTGCAAGTGTGGGGCAGATTCACAGTTGCTTTTAGGAACTTTGTGGAATTTTTTTCTTTCCGAGTATTTTCAGTCCATGGTTGGTTGAATCCGTAGATGAGGAACCCATGGATACAGAGGGCTGATTATACTTGTTTTCAGATTATTTCATATGTATTAGTCCTAGCTCCCCAACTTTTTCCTCTTTACCTCTTTTAAGCTCCTTCAAATAGGACCTTACCAAATATGTCATTTTCATAATACACAGCATCTGAAATAGTAGGATGATTTAGTGAATACTGGTTTCTTTCTATCCCTCTTATTCTATTATGGCACTCATTTTCTAAAAGCACTGTCGTTTTATTGTAGAACTGACAGGTCCCTGACTTTTAATTGTGTTTTCCACTCCACTGACAGTACTAATTGGTTCTCATTTCCCTTAGGGCAAAGTCTCCATTATTAAAGATTCTTTTGACAGAGTGGGCATGTAGGGAGCAGTTTAAGGCTTCAGTCCTGGAAAGGGAGGGTTAGAACCCACATAATTCTTCTCATTTTAATATCATCTTTTTTACATCATAGAACAATAAAATCAGGAAACTTTAGAACAGTACAAAATGTTTCCTTAATTTTTTTAATACTACTAAATTTCGTATGAAGCTATGAATTTTATAAAAAATACTAAACAACCTGATAGTGAAATTTGTGTATTGTTTTACAGCAGTTAAGGGAGGAAAGAAACCAGTTTAGACTTTGAAGATGGAATAATATTAGTAAGGCAGTGAGCTGCTAACTTGTGTGATAGTAGACACAACAGAGGCAGATGACATTTTCCTAGGTATTTGCCTTTTTCGGTCACTTTCTTTTTTTAAAAATGTTTTCTTCATTTATTTGGCTGCTTTGGGTCTTAGCTGCAGCACGTAGGATGTCCGTTTCAGTGTTTGGGATCTTTCATTGTGGTGCACAGGCTCTCTGGTTGTGGCACACAGGCTCAGCAGTTCTTGTGCTCAGACTTAGTTGCCCTGCAGCTGTTCTTTGACTAGGGATCAAACCTGTGTTTCCTGCATTGAAAGGCGAATTCCTAACCAGTGGACCACCAGGGAAGTCCCTGGGTCACTTTCTTTATATTCTCCATGCATCTGCCTCATGCTAGGCCAGACCAGCCTCCAGAGCTGCCCTCTGCACCTGTTTCTTCGCCACAGACACACCGAGTTGTGGTTGCATGAAGTCTGATATTTGTCTCATGCCATATCCGTAGCCTACCTTTTACACTGTTTAATCTCATAATTCAAAATTCAGTTTATCATGCTGATAGGAAAGGACAAGTGTGAACTTTTAAGTGCGATGTGTAACCCACTAGTGATTCTGATGTTTGCTTTTTTAGGCATGAAGTAATGATGAAGATTCTTAAAGAACTACTAGTGGGCAGGAAGAGAGTAGGCGCGGAGAGGTGGGAAATATATTCTTCTAGACTGGCCTGTGGATGCAGCCAGCCATGCTCAAGCACAGTATCATAGCAGTGATTAAGTTGTTGTCAGCTTTTATTAGTGGCGTGACAATGGCAATGTCTGCTTTTCATTTATGCATATATACTACAAACTTACTGAAACTCTTACTGGTGAATAACTTCATCTCTGCCTCAGCCATCCTGTTGAACATCAGTTGCCTTCCAAGTTGTTTCATTCTCAGTCTGGACTTTCTGTCATGGTACCATATTTGGCATGACATGAAATTGATTACATATTACTTATGATGCCACTTTAGCTCTGAGATAAGTAATACAACATCTTAAAAACGGAGTTTCCCTTTGAAACTTGGGGCAGTGAAACTAGGGGCATAAGTGTAAAATTTAAAAACCAAGATCTTTGCCTTGTCATTACGAAAATTGTTCCTTATCTTTCTTCTAGGCGATTTCCCTGGTGGCTTAGACAGTAAAAGCATCTGCCTGCAATGTAGGAGACCCGGGTTCGATCCCTGGATTGGGAAGATCCCCTGGAGAAGGCAATGGCAACCCACTCCAGTACTCTTGCCTGGAAAATCCCATGGATGAAGGAGCCTGGTAGGCTACAGTCCATGGGATCTCAAAGAGTCAGACACGACTGAGCGCACTTTCTTTCTTTTTTTTCTTTTTCTTCTAGGCTTTGGAAAGCATTTTGGCAAGTGAACGTTTACCATTTTCCTGCCTTAAAAACATCACTCAGACATTAATGGACACTTTAAAAAATCAAGGTAATAGGGTTTGTTTATGGTCTCACCTCAAATTTTATAACTCTGCCCATAGAAAGTATTAGCTGTTTATGATGCCATCATGTTACCTTGTTGTGGTAATATGTATGAGAAACAGTGTACAAGAAGGAAGAAAGCTTATTTCATGCCTTGATCATTGGAGGCTCTTTAAATTCCCTGTTCAGTGCATGCTGCTAATCTTTGTCTGAGTATGTTGACTCTGTTTCTTACTCTAAATATTTTTCATTTGAATCCATCTGTTGTGAGGAAAGATAGAATGATGGGAAGTGACTATTGTGATAATAGTTGTAAAGCGTTTTTGAAAGCCGTTGGCATGTGGGGACAAGATCGCTGGTGGTAAGCAAAAAAACAACCAGGCTGTCTTGCTGCCATTGTATTTTAACTCTCAGCAATGTTGTTTTGACCATGATAATGATTTTTTTTTCTAAATTCTATGCTTTGATTAATGTTTTGTCAGTGTATGGAATCTGTATTTTTTCATCCATTTCCCTCATGAACAGAACTAGGGCTTCCCAGAATCGCAGACTATGATTACATGACCAATTCAGATTTTTTTTTTTACTATTCAGAATACATTTGTCTGGAAAAGAGTTACATCTCTGACTGTGGGGTTGTAACTCCATATTCTATCTAGCTGAGCTAGAAAAATTTATTCTGAATTCCTAACATCAATTAAAAATATAGTGTTTGGTATACTGACTTCATCTAGTTGTGACTTTTTGCTTGTTGTGTGAATTATATGAAGCATACATTTATTTTTTGTGGACCATTTTTTTATTGAATTTGTTACAATACTGTTTGGGGTTTGTTTTTTTTTTGGCCACAAGGCCCGTAGGATCTTAGCTCCTTGACCAAAAATCAAACCCCTACCCCGTGCGTTGGAAGGCAGAATCCCAACCCCTGAACTCCCAGGAGATTTCATATTTAAGCCAACCTAGAGTGGCTTGATAGATCAAGCATAATATGCTGTTTCAGGGGACTTCCCTGGTGGTCCAGTGGTGGTCCAGACGCTACTTCCACTGCAGGGGGCACTGGTTCAGTTCCCTGGTAGAGGAACTAAGATGCCACATGCTGCATGGTATGACCGAAAAATAAACAAATAAATAATACACTGTTGCAGGACAGTAAGCATCCTAATTTTGAATTTTTTTTTTAACACATCTAAAGTTGACTTTTAGCAAATAGAAAACTCCCTTAGTGCATACATGTTAGAAATGCCTCTTCTTAAAAGTATAGTATACTTCTAAAATCTCCCTATCCCCCTAAGGATTTTTTTAAAATGTCAAAAAATTTATTAAATTTTGTCTTGCACTGGGCTGGGAGTAAGCCAAACACCATTGTCAGAGTTCTATACCATCACTAGCTTCAAGTTCTACCCACAAATGAGAGTCCTAAAAGTGATAAGTACTGAGTATGCTAAATTTTATTGTGGCTATAAGAACATAGACAATCTTCCATGTTACTATATCTCTTTTAACAGAGTCTTGCCGTTTTCAGTGTCTGCCTTTATCATACAGGAATGTATTATGCAGAGAGTGGGTACTTTTCCAGCGTTAATCTTGACAGGAAAACTGACTGATGCAGGTGGAATTCTACTTTTGGTCTCTTTCTCAGCCTCTCTTGAGGATACATGTGTTACAATCCAGTTTCTGGTTGAATTATAGTATCTTTGACCACAGTGATAAGAAGAGCCAGGCAGCTTTCCAATTGTCTTTTCTCAGGGCATGAGAATAATAGACAACATTTGAGTTATGGGGTGAGGGGAGGATATTTTCAAGCCTGTTTCCAAAATATTTGTTTAAATTTAAGTACTAGACTAAAATATCTCTTCTGTTTTCTTTCTTTCTTTTTTTCCTCCCCTCCCACTATTAGAGCACCTTCATTTAAAAATTCAGACACTTTGCATGATAGAAAAATTATTTTTGACTTCTTAATCTGTTATATTGAAAGCATAGCAATATTCTAAAATGGACATCAAGAAATTATGTAAAATTAAGAGGTTTTTTTATCAGTCTGTTAAATATATCTCATTAATGTATTTTTTCTTTCTGCTCTATAGAGCTTGAGTCTGTTGATGAAGGACTGCTACAGTTTTGTGCCAATAAATTGAAATTGCTCCATCTTTATGAGTCTGTTAGTCAATTAAATTCCACTGATTTTCATTCAGATACACCGTTCTCTGATAATGTGAGTAATCCCATTACTCATTATACAAAATAATCTCTGGTTGTTTTTTATTTTTTAATTGATAGCAAAGAAGTACAAATATTAAGAGGTTTTTTTTTTTTAATGTGTAAAGGTTTATTTTCTTTACAAGACCCCCTGCTGGCTTTCTGTATCTTGCTCCTAAATTTATGTTATTTAGGCTTAAATATTGAACTTGTTATTAATCCATTGTCAGTACCTAGAAGCATTTGGTTTTCCCTAACTTATTTTATAAAATTGCTTCTTAAAACTTCTTTTCCACAGGGTTTGCTAGTCAAAAATATGCAATGAACAGAAGTAGCAAATTTTCTATTTATTTTAAAGAAAATGATTCTAACAAGCAGAAGAGACCAGCTTTTCTGTGTTGTTCTTAGTAAACTGATATGGCTCTGTTATTTACTACATAATAGAATATGTTTTTAAGATAGTCCATCTTACATGAGAGTGTTTAAAGTAATTGTAGAAAATTTCTTTGGTTTTCTTCTTCAAAATGTAAAAAAGTGATAGGACTTTGTAATCCTTATTATAGTGCAAGTGCAATATTGCTCATTTCTAGGAGAGCATACAAAATTCCTACTTTCTCTGCAGAGAAATAGAATTTCTCTTGATAGAGAACAGAGAGAAATATTGTTCTCTCCTCCTTCAACCACTGTGTGACCGTGGGCAGATTGGTGGCTTCAAGGTCTCATGTCTTTTACTTATCTAAAGGAAAATCATTAAAGTGACTTTAGTGATTTGTCAAGTCACTGGTAACGCTTTTAAAAAACATATTTGGTACATCTGAAAGCTCATTGAGTTTTAAAACAGATGCCTATTATTGTAAATACATGTATAGAAATAAACAGAAATTTTAAATAAAAATGAGAAGTGGAAAATACTGAAAATATTTCCTCTCAGTATTGAAAATAGCCTACACATTCTAACATTTTTTTTAATCTTTGGTAATATAGATGAATTTTATAAAGTATGTTAATGATCTCTTCATAATACTATTCTGTGAATGCCATGATAAATGACAAGGCCATTTTTCAGGAGATTTTGTTCTGCTATTACTTCTCCAATAGTGAAAAATACTTGCAAGCAACAGAAAAGTTCAGGTTGATTAAGTTGTATCTATAGGGTGCCTGGGTTGGAAAGATCCCCTGGAGAAGGGAATGGCTACCCACTCCAGTTTTCTTGCCTGGAGAATTCCATGGACAGAGGAACCTGGTGGGCAGCAGTCCATGAGGTCTCAAAGAGGCGGACACGACTGAGCAACTAAACTGCCACCACCATCAGTAGTAGTAGCAGAAGATGTTTCTGCACATCTGATGTAAAAACAGTTTGAGAGGCTGGCCGGTTGTATCTGTTACATTTTAATCTCTATAACCCTGAGAGCCATGTAGAGAATTTATATGTAGATACAGTGAGGACTGTTGCCCACTGCTTTTATTTTATAGTGTTTGTGCTGCTTACTAAAACAAGTATTAAATATCTGGTAGTTCTTTCGTTTCCTCAGAATTGCAAGAGTTGGCAGTTAACAGCCACTTACATTTTTTTCTGATTAAGCAATAATATATGTTTATTAAAATTCAGACATTTTAGAAGGGTATTGAATAATGTCAAGAAACTTTCTGAGAATGATACTTTCAGTAATATGTAGTGTTTCAAGATTATTTTATTTAAATAATATCCTACTCATCAACTGAGAGTAAAATTTTCAGCAGAGCACACCATAGCTATCACATTAATTAAGAAGTCATTTTTTGCTTATCGTCTTGGATTTTGTTTCAGGTGATAATGACAGATATGGCAGATAATGACAGATAATTGACACATAATGGAAGTCATAGAAAGAGACATGGTCTATTGATAACTTTTCCTTCCTCGCTAAATTTAAGGACTTGGCTGTGTTACTAAGGCTGGATGAAAAAGAGCTCCTTAAGCTCCAGGCCTTGTTAGAGAAGTATAAGCAGGAGAACAGCAGGACTGCTGTCCGATTTTCTGATGAGAAGGATGGTGTGTTACCTGTGAAAACATTCCTGGAATATTTAGAATATGAGAAAGATGTGGTCAACATAAAGAAGACAAGTGAAGAGGAATATGTGGCTTTAGGTAGGTAGAATGATAAACTACTTTCTGAATTCTCCCTCTTTTTAAATTAATTAACCAAAGAATTGAATGTATGTTTTACAGTCAATGGAAGACCCTCTGGATGGGTAAGGCACTACCTCATGAAAGTTGTGCTGAATTAAAAAGTGTACTTAGGAGACAGTGTGAGACATGTAATGATTTGCCTTCTGCTTTAATCACTTAAGCAAACTGAGCCACTGATTTCCCTTCTCTGCTGTTGTTTTGCTCCTCTAGGAATCTAGATTGCAATTCAGGAAGATTTTGAGTTAGGTAACAGGCATTGGTTAACATGTTTTGTTTTTGTTTTACCAGGCAGTTTCTTTTTTTGGAAGTGTTTATGTGGAGAAAGCTCCACTGAGGAAATGTGTCACACTTTGGAGTCGGCTGGACTTAGCCCCCAGCTGTTGTTGGTAAGGTTTCTTGTTGCTGGATGCTGTTCTTCCTTGTTAATGTCATCTGGAAGTGGCTGTCTCCTTTTTTTATTTAACTCTTGTCTAAATTGTATTGTAGAGCATACATGAAAACTTTCTAAAAACTGTCAAGGAAATGTATATCATGTATTTAATTGAATAATAATATATGATTTTTCTCATTCTCTGTAAATTATAACCAGCATATTTCAAGGTTGGCCTAAAATAAATTTAGAGTCTGTTGTGTATGCATGCATTTACAGTGGACTGGGATCATCAGAAAAAAATGTTCATATTAGCCTAAAAAGATCTTATCTAGAGGACAAAATTGTTTCCTTAAAGCATTATTGAATTATCAGACATGCTCAGACTTTGAATACATGTTAGGATTTAATCTCTGTGCCATAACAAATATAAATCAAAGAAGCATCCAGTGGGAAAACTATAACACTAAATTTTCAACCTTTCTGTAAAGGGCAAGGGTGTTGCCCCACATCACTTGTTCTGCTCTTGACTGCCCCCCACATGTACAGAGATACACACATGCACACCCTTTATCACATGCCCACTCACATCTCAAGTTTGGGCCAGGATTTGGGCCTTCCCCCTCTATGAATTTGTTGACTGTGCTAACATCAGTTTTTATTTATTGATCGGTTTGTTTTTAACTGTGCTGGGTCTTCGCTGCTGCTCACAGGCGCTCTCCAGTTCTGGTGAGCTGGGCCTGCTCTCTAGCTGCGGCGCACGGGCTTCTCATGCTGGCGGCTTCTCTTATTGCAGAGCACGTGCTCTCGGGCGCAGGCTTAGTTGCCCCGAGGTATGTGGGCTCCACCCGGACCAGGGATCTAACTTGTGTCGCTTGCATTGGCACGTGGATTCTTTATGTAACTGGACCACAATATTGTTTTAATTGAACATGTAAGTCCTTTAAAAATGGATTTTGCTCTACCTCCCTTTGCAGTGTAGATGTCAGGAAGTACAGTTAAAGGTACACATTGCTTGCACATGGTTGTTCATAAGTGCCTTCATTCATAATAGCCAGACACTGAAACCTGCTCAGTGCCCTTCAGTGGATAAACAGATAAACAGACTGTGGCACATTCTTACCGTGGAACACCCCTCAGCAATTAAAAGGAATAAACTATTAGTAGAAGCAGTAGCTTGGAGGAATGAGGAAAATATGCAAATAGAAAAAACCAATTTCAAAAAAGATACATACTGCATGAATCTATTTTCATAACATTCATAAAATAACAGTCATAAAGACGGAGAACAGATTAGTGGTTGTCAAGTGTTAGGGATGAATGTCAGGGAGGAGGGTGTGGCTATAAAGGGTTAACAGGAGGGAGATTTTGTGCCAGTGGTGGAGTTGAGTATCTGGATGGTGATGGTTATGCAGTGCTACACAGGATAAACTTCCATGCTGCAAAATGAGTGCATGTATTGCTGCTGAAATTTGAATAAGCTTTATGGCTTTTACCAATGACAGTTTCTTGGTTTTGTGTAAGATGTTAACATGAGGGAAGACTGCAGGAAGGGCCCACGGACCTCCCTGTGCTCCTTCGTGCCACCAGTGAATCTATAATTATTGCAAATTAAAAAGTTTTTAAAAAGACAACTATTACCTATCATTCAAAATTGAGATGCTTAAATAGATGAACACAGTCTACTACTTATTTTCTATTGTACTTAATCAGTTTAATTTAAATTTTCTTTACATTAAAACTGAGGTCGTCATTGTTCAGTTGCCAAGTCGTGTCCAACTCTTTGTGACCCCATGAACTGCAGTACACCAGGCTTCCCTGTCCTTCACTATCTCCTGGAGTTTGCTCAAACTCATGTTCACTGAATCAGTGATGCCATCCAACCATCTCATCCTCTGTCACCCCTTTCCCCTCTTGCCCTCAGTCTTTCCCAAAATCAGGGTCTTTTCCAGTGAGCCAGCTGTTCATATCAGGTGGCCAAAGTATTGGAGCTTCAGCTTCAGCACCAGTCCTTCCAGTGGATATTCAGGGTTGATTTCCTTTAGGATTGACTGGTTTGATCTCTGCTGTCCAAGGGACTCTCAAGAGTCTTCTCTAGCACCACAGTTCAAAAGCATCAATTCTTCAGCACTCAGCCTTCTTTGTGATCCAGCTGTCATATCCATACCTGACTATTGGAAAAACCATAGTTTTGACTATATGGACCTTTGTTGTCAAAGTGATGTCTCTGCTTTTTAATACATTGTCTAGGTTTGTCATAGCTTTGCTTTCATAGCTACGGTGACCGTCTGCAGTGATTTTGGAGCCCAAGAAAATGAAATCTGACACTGTTTCCACCTTTCCCCCTCTATTTGTGATGAAGTGTTGGGACTGGATGCCGTTATCTTTGTTTTTTGAATGTTGAATTTTAAGCCAGCTTTTTCACTCTCCTCTTTTACCTTCATCAAGCTCTTTAGTTCCTCTTTACTTTCTGCCGTTAAAGTGGTACCATCTGCATATCCGAGGTGGTTGATATTTCTCCCAGCAATCTTGATTCCAGCTTGTGAGTCATCCAGCCCAACATTTCATATGATATACTTCATATATAAGTTAAGTAAGCAGGATGGCAATGTACACCGTTGATGTACTCCTTTCCCAATGTTGAACCAATCCATTGTTCATGTCCAGTTCTAACTGTTGCTTCTTATCCTGCATACAAGTTTCTCAGGAGGCAGATAAGGTGGTCTGGTATTCCCGTCTCTTTAAGAATTTTCCACAGTTTATTGTGATCCACACAGTCAAAGGCTTTGGCGAAGTCAATAAAGCAGAAGTAGATGTTTTTCTGGAACTCTCTTGCTTTTTCTATGATCCAGTGGATGTTGGCAATTTGATCAAAGGCTGGAAGAAACAAGCCTCACACTTAGACCTCAAGCCGTGTATTAAAAAAATTAAGTCCAGTGGAACATAAATATCAATATGAGGTAAAACTACAAAATCTATAGAAGAAAATATCAGAGCAAGCTTGGTTTAGACAAAGGTTTCTTGAGATAGAAAAGGCATGAACTGTAAAAGAAAAATACTGATAAATTATGCTTCATAAAATTTCAAAACTTTTGTTTCTTAAAAGACTGTTAAGAAATTGAAAAGGCAGGTCTCTTTTACAAAACGTAGATCTGATAAATGCATTGTGTCCAGGTTGTACAAAGAATTTGTGCAACTCAGTAGTGGACAATACAGTTTAAAAATGTGCAAAGGATTTGAACAGATACGTCACCAAAACATACATACAGATTGCAAATAATTACCTGAATGATGTTCAGGAATTAGCTGTTAGGGAAATGCAAAAATAAAACCATGATGGCCTCTGTCCCAAAGAATGACTAAAACTAAAAAGACTGACATAGTGTTGCTGAGGATGTAGAGCAATCAGAATGCTCAACACAGATGATGGAAATGCAACTTATTATAACCACTGTAGAAAACAGTTTGAAAGTTTCTTATCAAGTTGAACATAGCTTTGCCGTAAAATCCAGCAGTCTTACTCCTAGGTACTTAGTCAAGAGCAATGAGAATGTATGTTTGCGTAGACTTGGAGTAAACTATTTACAGCAGCTTTTTTCCTAATAACCCAGACTGGAAACAATCCAAATATCCAATAATTGATAAATGGATGAAGTATGGTATAACCATACAATGAAATGAACTACTGATACACAGAATAACAGAAATGAATCTCAAAAGCATTAGGCCAGGTGAAATGATCCAGAAACAAAAGAGTACCTACTGATGATTTTAGTTATATGAAACACTAGAATAAGCAAAAATAGAGAAACAAAGGAGATGAATGTTTGCTAGAGGTTGAGAGTGGGAGTTGGAGATTGACTCAAAGAGACACAAAGGAACTTTGGGTGGAGATGTACTTTATCACATTTATGGTATTATTTACCTGACTTAAAATTAGTAGACTTTACTGTAAATATATATGTGTGTATGTGTGTGTGTTTTATAATGTGATAGAGTGATATGTATTATATGGAAAATTCCTCTACTTTAAACGCATCAGGCTGTGACCTATATTATCGTGCTACTAAATTTCTAAAATTGGCTAAAATTTTAAACAATTTTTAAGAAATCATCTCTTATGAGACTGTTTCACACATTCCAAATAGCTGAATTCTTTTTCCTAGACAAATGTTTTATGGCTGGGTTTCATTTTTGAAGTATTTTTGTTTCAAATATAGTAGAAGATACTGTATTTTTTAAGTATTTTAAAACCAATCAGTTTACTCAGTTTAGTTTACTTAATTTGTATGTTAGTCACTCAGTCATGTCCAACTCTTTTTGACCCCATGGACTGTAGCCTGCCAGGGTCTTCTGTCCATGGCATTCTTCAGGCAAGAATATTGGAGTGAGTTGCGATTTCCTCCTCCAGTGGATCTTCCTGACCCAGGGATTGAACCCTGGTCTCCTACATTGCGGGCAGATTCTTTACTGTCTGAGCCTCCAGGGAAGCCCTTACTTAATTTATAATTAAGTGATTTTTAAAAATCCTGTGAGTACAGAGTAAAAAGGAGAAATAGAAAAGAAGACATTTTCACTTAAAGGCTATAATGAATGGGAAGGGAAGAGGAAGCTTCTCTTGGGGGGAAAAAAGCCCAAGAATTAAAGTAAGAAACTGAGTGCACAGTAAGACTAGCTTTTTTTTTTTTTTTTTTTTTTAATTTTTTTATTAGTTGGAGGCTAATTACTTCACAACATTTCAGTGGGTTTTGTCATACATTGATATGAATCAGCCATAGATTTACACTTATTAAGACTAGCTTTTAAAAGGCCTGCTCGGTCATTGTGGCGACGTTGTTAGACAGCATGGCCGCCCACGCACTCACACTGTTCGCAGCCATCGGGCCGTGGGAAGGTAAAGTGCCGGCGTTTGTACACCAGGCAGTAGGTGTGTGTTCTGCTTACATCTTGCTCCTTCCCAAAGCAGTTATTACCAGTGCCACAATATAGACCAGTGACATTTTTCTGGAGTTATTAAGATTCAAGTAGTTTTTTTAAAGGGAATATAGATTAACGTCTATTATTTAATGTTAAAAGAGTAACAGACTTTCAGGAATATAGACATAACAGTCATGAATAAAAAGTGATAGGTCTTTCAGCAAAATTTACTACTAGTGTTTTAAAGACACATTATTTGAAATGCTAGCTCTTCCTATTCTTTCCTGATCAATTATTTTCTGAATTCTTTTTTCTTCTGAAATATTTGAAAGAATAGTTTTATTGGAATTATGTGCATGAAAAAACTTGGTACTTATAATCTAGGTTGTATACATTTTTTAATTTGAAAAGATTTCCCAATCTAGTATAATCACAGATGGTGTCCTTCACAGACGACAACTGATAGTTTTTCGCAACGTTCAAAACTATCCTCAATGGAATTGTATCAAGTTTCAGATTCTGTAACCTAAAACAAACCCTAGTTTTCAGGAAGGGCTAGGAAATAAGGCTCATCCAAAAGACTGACAAGGTAGATTTCTTTGAAGTACAGGCAGGCAAGGCTGACAGATGGCTTCCTCATACTATGTATGCCAGCATTTCCGTTGAGTGAAGGACTAAAACATTAAGGATGTGCATTATATAGGAGGATATTTTGCAAAAGGTAAAGCTCATTGGGCTTTAGAAGCACCCACCAAAGACCCCTGGATGTTTCTATTTCTTTCTTAGGTGGAAGTTCTAACAAGTCTTAGATACTCCTTGATTAGAGGAATTTAGTAAATTTCTATTCAAGGATTCTGTTATTCAAAGTCTTTTGTTCAAATGTCATCTAGTAAGATGTCAGTTGGTGACAATTATATGTGAATTAACAGTTATGAAACAACATGATTCACACAGTGTGCGAATCTCTAATACAAATGTTTACATTATGAATAATACATAATCTAACAGTCTTTGCTTCGATGTTTTGAAAATATATCTTATTTTGTATTCACTAGTTGTGGAGATGGTTACCTTCCAGGTACTGTCTTTTCCTGTTGTGTATGTCTCTGTGTGTATTCTATGAGGTATCTATGTTCCTCTCTCTATTCTCTATACTTTGCTTATTTTTCTCCTTTCCCCTTAATTTTTCCTGAAGTTTAATAAATCTTTCTGTCACATAAGTGATTCTAAAATTGTCTCATCCTGTTATGCCCACAGCATCCTCTGTTTACACTGACTTTCTGCACATAAATAAAAGCATGACTGCTTTGGAATTTTTTTAAGTTTAAAAAAACAAGAACACTGTTTAGCTTATAAGCAGAGATTACCTAGTTGGTCAAGAGATAGAGCAGATCTCAGAGAGACATGAAAAGGAGAGTTAAGCAGAAGAACAAGGTTTTTTGTTTGTTTCAGGACTTGGTAAATGTAGTGATGGATGAGGAAGCGGTTAATTGAAGAAAAAATTAGAAGAGTGCAGTGGGAAGAGAGAGCAAAGGCTTGACATTTAATCTGTGTAAACATAATACAGTTTAAAACAACCCTTTGGATTGGAAATCTTTGTGAGCACTTTTGAAACCCTTACTGTTGGGGACATGAAATCAAACTTTGAGAAACATAGTGTATTAGAAACCTGGTGTGCGCCTAACGTAACCCCTGGACATGCATTTTGTCTCCACAACTAATCAGGGTGAGTCAAATGGCAACCTGGCCATGAACCTAGTAGGTAAATTCTGCCACCTCCCTTGATTTCCTTTTGATTTGCCTCACAACCTGTGTGCACAAGACACCAAGACGAAGTAATTTTCACAATTCTGGAATGTCTTTATTGTCCATGTAGGCAATTCATTTTTTTTAGCCTGCCTTGTGGTTATAAACAGCGGTGCTATATGAGATTAAGAAGAAGTTTAAAACAGAGGGAATAACATTGATAAATGGCTAATGTCAGTCAAAATTTTGTGGATGACAGAGGATATTATGTAGCAAGTGGAATGAACATGATATAATACGACCCCATTTTTGTGAAAGTGAACCCCATCTTGTCCTCCCTACATAATACTTTCTGTGTATCTTAACTTATGAAGGCAGTTAGTGGCTTGGCTCATAATAAGCTCTAAATAACCATTAGCACTGATTGTTGTTAACACTGTCATTGTCTTCTGAATATGAGGGCAAATATGAAAGGACATACCCAGTTTTTTAAAAATGAAAAGGTATATGGATAGGATGAGGTATAAAGGAGGCTAATAAAGGGTGAGATGTGAAAGGGTTAAAAAAGACACAAGTTAAACCAAAAAAGGGAGAAATAGGAGAAAAAGTGTGTGTGTATATTTTTATATTTATACAGCCAGGCAGATCTAGGTTCAAACTAGTTCTAAATCATTAAGTAAGTTATTTTTCCTTATCGTTTGTAAAACCCCAGTAGCCAGCCCTGCCCCAAGAGGTTGTTGTTATCAAATGGGAAGATACGCCTGTCAGGTACTTTTACTTACCTGCCTTGGGTCATTCTCCTGAGTTAATTCCCTTCACACACTTCTCCTTCAGCTTCCTACTCTTCTTTTTTTTTTTTTTTTTTCTTGTTCTGATTTTTTTTTTTCATTTATTTTTATTAGTTGGAGGCTAATTACTTTACAGTATTGTAGTGGGTTTTGTCATACATTAACATGAATCAGCCATTTTGAAAATTGTATGTACTAATGGAGAAGCTCTATACAGTCAGCAAAAACAAGACCGGGAGCTGGCTGTGGCTCAGATCATGAACTCCTTATTGCCAAATTCAGACTTAAATTGAAGAAAGTAGGGAAAACCACTAGACCATTCAGGTATGACCTAAATCAAATCCCTTATGACTATACAGTGGAAGTGAGAAATAGATTTAAGGGACTAGATCTGATAGACAGAGTACTTGATGAACTATGGACAGAGATTCATGACATTGTACAGGAGACAGGGATCAAGACCATCCCCATGGAAAAGAAATGCAAAAAGGCAAAATGGTTGTCTGAGGAGGCCTTACAAATAGCTGTGAAAGAAGAGAAGCAAAAAGCAAAGGAGAAAATGAAAGATATTCTCATTTGAATGCAGAGTTCCAAAGAATAGCAAGGAGAGATAAGAGACCTTTCCTCGGCGATCAACGCAAAGAAATAGAGGAAAACAGAATGGGAAAGACTAGAGATCTCTTCAAGAAAATTAGAGATACCAAGGGAACATTTCATGCAAAGGTGGGTTAGATAAAGGACAGAAATGGTATGGACCTAACAGAAGCAGAAGATATTAAGGAGAGGTGGCAAGAATACACAGAAGAACTGTGCAAAAAAGATCTTCACAACCCAGATAATCACGATGATATGGTCACTCACCTAGAGCCAGACATCCTGGAATGTGAAGTCAAATGGGCCTTAGAAAGCATCACTACGAACAAAGCTAGTGAAGGTGATGGAATTCCAGTTGAGCTACTTCAAATCCTGAAAGATGATGCAGTGAAGGTGCTGCACTCAGTATGCCAGCAAATACGGAAAACTCAACAGTGGCCACAGGACTGGAAAAGGTCAGTTTTCATTCCAGTCCCAAAGAATGCTCAAACTACTGCACAATTGCACTCATCTCACACACTAGTAAAGTAATGCTCAAAATTCTCTAAGCCAGGCTTTAGCAATACGTGAACCATGAACTTCCAGATGTTCAAGCTGGATTTTGAAAAGGCAGAGGAACCAGAGATCAAATTGCCAACATCCGCTGGATCATCAAAAAAGCAAGAGAGTTCCAGAAAAACATCTATTTCTGCTTTATTGACTACGCCAAAGCCTTTGATTGTGTGGATCACAATAAACTGTGGAAAATTCTGAAAGAGATGGGAATACCAGACCACTTGACCTGCCTCTTGAGAAACCTGTATGCAGGTCAGGAAGCAACAGTTAGAACTGGACATGGAACACCAGACTGGTTCCAAATAGGAAAAGGAGTACATCAAGGCTGTATATTGTCACCCTGCTTATTTAACTTATATGCAGAGTACATCATGAGAAACGCTGGGCTGGAGGAAGCACAAGCTGGAATCAAGATTGCCGGGAGAAATATCAATAACCTCAGATATGTAGATGACACCACCCTTATGGCAGAAAGTGAAGAGGAACTAAAAAGCCTCTTGATGAAAGTGAAAGAGGAGAGTGAAAAAGTTGGCTTAAAGCTCAACATTCAGAAAACTAAGATCATGGCATCTGGTCCCATCACTTCGTGGGAAATAGATGGGGAGACAGTGGAAACAGTGTCAGACTTTATTTTTTTGGGCTCCAAAATCACTGCAGATGGTGACTGCAGCCATGAAATTAAAAGACGCTTACTCCTTGGAAGGAAAGTTATGACCAACCTAGACAGCATATTAAAAAGCAGAGACATTACTTTGCCAACAAAGGTCCGTCTAGTCAAGGCTATGGTTTTTCCAGTGGTCATGTATGGATGTGAGAGTTGGACTGTGAAGAAAGCTGAGCACCGAAAAATTGTTGCTTTTGAACTGTGGTGTTGAGAGTCCCTTGGACTGCGGGGAGATCCAACCAGTCCATCCTAAAGGAGATCAGTCCTGGGTGTTCATTGGAAGGACTGATGTTGAAGCTGAAACTCCAATACTTTGGCCACCTGATGCAGAGAGTCAACTCATTGAAAAAGAACCTGATGCTGGGAGGGATTGGGGGCAGGAGGAGAAGGGGACGACAGAGGGTGAGATGGCTGGATGGCATCACCGACTCGATGGACATGAGTTTGAGTAAACTCCGGGAGTTGGTGATGGACAGGGAGGCCTGGCGTGCTGCAATTCACAGGGTCGCAAAGAGTCAGACATGACTGAGCAACTGAACTGAACTGAATGCTTTTAAACTGATAGTCAGTCTTTCATTTTATTAGAACTTTTTTTTTATATATAAAGACATTGCATAATTATAGGTAATCAAAACCTTTCACACACACCATCAGTTAACAGATGTGACACGATGCCTTTCAAGTTTTCATTACCCCAGAATTATCTGTGTGCCAGTTTTATGAACCCCAATTTAAAAGATTTTAAGTGGATAGGCTCATTCTTAAAAATCACTCTGTTGATTTAAGTGCTTTTAAAATCTGTTTCTCTTGACTCAGTGACTTGAAGATTGGAGTTTGATAGTATTATGTACTCACCAGCCGCTTCCAAGTCCCCGGTTTTCTTTGCATGGCCAAGGCCAGGGCTAGAGCCACAGCTCTAGGCCCTCTAGTCATAACCTGCGGCCAGCCTTCTGTGATCCGTGCTCACTGGCAGTACCCTCTCTGCTGAGTTGCTCTTTAATAGAAGCTTGCACTGAAGGGTAGTACTGAACCTAAAGAAGCGGTGGAAGTGGGGAGATTTTGATCCCCAACAGATAAGGAATCTCTTTAAGGTAGACAAGCTACCTTGTTCCTTGTTCCACCCCTCACGCTATGTCCTGTAACAAGCAAGCACTTACCTCCCAACCAGAAAGACTGAACCACTCATGAATACACATATGGTCTAGAAATGTACAAGATTTTGTTTATGGTAAATATTTTTTTACAGTAAGATTTAAATGTGATTTCAGTCTCTGCTCCTGAGTGTTTGGCTTTCTAAGGAAAAAGATATTTTGGACAAACCTCAGTCTGTCTGCTGTCTCCATACAATGCTGTGCCTCCTGAGCAAGATGAAAGGTGAGCACCGTGGACGCTGAGGTTTGGCTCCTCGGGAATTTGGTCTCCACTCCCAGAAACAACGTTTAGTGTTGAAATTCCACAAAAACGGGGAGGGAGAATACTTCCTCTTAACAAAAGGAGATTAGAAGGTACAAAATGTTTCACTAGAGATAATCCTTTATGTAGTCATAGAAAACTCTTAATACATTCAGAGTGTGCTTTATGAAAATTAAATTTACATTTTGCATCAACATAAAAAATGATACAAACAAGTGTGTTTTCTGAGTTCAGTGAGGTGAATTGAATGGTCTGTGGTGGAGGTGATATTTTTCTTACTCTTTTTGGCATGATGAGAACAATAATCTGTTATATTAAAACATTCAGTAGTAGTTTTCAGCAATGATGAAAATATTCCAGACAGAGATTCACAATTGATTCAGAGCAAGATGCCTAAGAGCATAAATAAATGGAATGTTAAGTGTTCTGAATAAAATAAAGATTTATTTTTCCAGTTCATTCAAAAATACACACATGCATCAATAGGAAACTTGGTTTTAACATTATTTTAACATCAAAGGTTAAGAAAAAATGTGCTAAGCTAAGAGTTTCTTTTTTTCCCATTTGCCTGTAGTGGCCATTGAAGAGACCTGGGATTCCCAGTCAGTGTCCCCCTGGTGGCAGCAGATGCGCACGGTCTGTATTCAGTCTGAGAACAACGGGGCTGCGCTGTTGTCCGCGCACGTCGGGCATGCTGTCGCTGCCCAGATATCCAGCAGCTTGACTGAGAAGAAAGTGAGTGGGCGGGGGGCAACTCTGGGGGGGCTCCCCTCCAGCGGACTCCCCAACCGCTTTCCCCTTCTGCCTGCATTGTCTTCAGTGTGTGGAACATCCAAAATTTGAGATACGTGTCCAGCAGGATCTTGTCTGTCTCTTGGAGATAAGGGGTTCTTCTTTAGTTGTTTATTCAGATGACACGCGTCCTTGAGCTTAGTCTCCACACAGCATAAGGGGAGAAGCATTGAATTCAGGGCAGAGACCTAGTGTTCACAGCTGGTGGTCTCTGGTGAGTGCCTTTAGAACGCAGGTCTTCATTCAAAAGGCTCAGGGTTAGACAGCATTATTTCTCAGATTTCTTTCAGCTCTTAATTCTACAATTGTGTTTATATCCCTTTTTTAGAAATAAGGGTGGTTTTGGCACGTAGTGTTGAATGACTCAGATGAAAGCTTCCAGCTGACCTTTTACTTTGTGGCTTTTCCCCATCTTTTGAAGACTAAAATTTATTTAAGACAAGACTAATGCCCCTTGTATCTCATGGTGAATCAAATAATTTTTTTCTAGGGGGATGTTGCATTAAATTGGATAGGACACTTAAATAGGTCTGTAGAGATTCACTCAACATTGTCAGTCTCAGTAGTTTGGGGCTAAATTCATTATGACTGATTTATGATATTTCTAATAATGGAGAGAGAAATTTAAGATACATTTTTTATGTTGGCTAATACATTCTGAAGAACTGTCAGTATCCAGGAACTCTTGCGGGGATGGGCCTGAAACCTTTGCAGTGCATGTCAGTTGAATCATGGGCCTCACACACGTCTCTTCATAAATGTCTGGACTCCGTTAGCATTGCACCTAAGTCTCCAGTCTACTCCTGACCCTCATGTTCCATCCAACCAAGTAGTAATGTTTGTGCACCAGCATCTGTATATTGCCTTGTGATGTATCCTAATGATCCATCGGCTTTCATGTTAAAAGCTCATTCAAGTTAATGTTGATCCAGACTCTTAGCCAGAGTATCAACTGGGTGTTTTCTGTTAGTTTTCCCAAACAGTTTCAGGAACTGACTCGGAAGCCCTCACTGATTCCTGGGAGGCCCTTTCTCTTGACACGGAATACTGGAAACTCCTCCTGAAACAGCTGGAGGACTGTCTCCTGCTTCAGACTCTGCTTCACAGCAAAACGAACACCCGGACCTCCAAAGTGTCTTCGCTGCAGGCTGAGCCGCTCCCGAAGCTTTCTGTGAAAAAGCTGTTAGAAGGAGGAAAAGGTAACCTGAAGTTATTTGAGCATTTGTAGCCATAGATCTATATTTTTATGGTATGAGCTTTCTGGGGCTTTGCTTTTTTTTTTTTTTAATAGAAATGACTGAAAGAATAAGGAAAGAAAAATACATTCAGATTTTAAAAGTAAATAAGTAACCCACCACCTACCTCTTCTCAACTTCCAAGGCCCATCTCAAATGCTGCCTCCTCCAGGAAGCCTCTCATGACCCACTAACTGTGAATTTTCTCTTCCTCCTCCTAATATCCATGGAACTTTATACCTCATTTTCAATGCATCACTTTCTACTATTCCAGAGTCATTGGATTCCTGTGCTTAAACATTTTGTAGGACCACAAGTATCTTAAAATATTGGATTTGTAATGACATCCTTCCTCTCCTTATTACCAGCATCTCTGTCAGACATTTGATGCTGGAATGACTATTTCTGGGATTAAATACTGGCATTTATGGTTTTAATTTAGTTAACTCATCTTCTCATTCTGTATAAGATTTGTAAACATTTTCAAATTGTAAACTCACTGTCCTCTGTTCTGCCACCTGGTGAAAATGTAGGAACACCATTTTAATATTAACTTGAGTGATAGGATCAGGACTTGATCCTGGAATGGGAATTATCAAATGATTTAGAAGCCAAGCATAAGAAATTAGATCACCTGGCACACTGCTCTCATTTATTTCCACTGATAATCATGATTTTGTATTCTTGTTGTCGAAAAGGTTTTCATTTGAAGCAAAATAGGAAGAAAGACTGAGAGGAAAAGTTTTAATACATTAGAGAAGCTTGTATTTGTTTTAGGTAGTAGGCAGGACTCTTCATCTTGAATGCTTTTTATGATTTCTGACTTTCTGGACTATGTTGGTGACTGAAATATGGTATGGCATCATGCCATTAATTAACTGTGGCTAAATTGTGACCCCAAATACTCCATAGAGGCAAGTTCTTAACTATTAAAAATAGTATTTTGCCCTAAGAAGCCTTGACATAAGTATCATGCTAATGAGTCTGTTTTCACTTGTATTTAAATGAAAGCATTTAAAGATGTATTCATGCCTTCATCTGTGCCTGATAAAATGCAGTTTGAATTTATGGCCATGTCTATACACACATTGAAGGTATGTGCGTATAGACATTAATATTTAGCTAATATTTTACAAGAGTGTAAAGGCGCCCTTAGAGATCCAGGATCCCACTTGCCCTTGCATGGTGAGTGGTATGTGGCAACACTGCTGTAAATCTCATGGCTTTGGGGTCACTTTCAGGCTTAACGTGATGTGGCATTTGGGTCTTCGTGGGGACCTTGAGATCTGACTCTGTGGGCCCCTTTTGGCAAATGCTGCCAATGTTCACTTTCTTTCCTGTCTCCAAACTGTAGGTGGCATTGCAGACAGTGTAGCCAAGTGGATATTTAAACAGGACTTCAGCCCCGAAGTGTTAAAGTTGGCTAATAAAGGAAGAGATGCAGAAAACCCAGATGAACCCAGAGAAGGTATTAACCGAGGTTTATTTGAGGTGTCAGAGGTGGAGATGGACTTGGGAGCCATTCCAGGTAAGACAAAAACACAGGTACACAGGAAATCAGCATGAAGAAGGCGGCTGGAGCTCTCCCTCAGGCAGGAGTAATACATTGCTGTCTCCTAACTTGCAGACCTGCTGCACTTGGCCTACAAGCAGTTCCCTTGCAGCCTCGAGCTGGACGTGCTGCACGCACACTGCTGCTGGGAGTACGTCGTGCAGTGGAACAAAGACCCGGAGGTACACCTCTCGTCACCTCTTCCGTGGGTCTGTTCCCTTCGCTTACAGGCACTGAGGTTTTCCCCCTTTGGAATGTCTCCACGCTAGGAGCTATACAAGATCTTTTTCATACATAATCCTCCCGGCAAACCTATGAAGTGTTGGTCATCATTATTCCCACTCTAGAGAAGAGAAGATGGGCTCAGAGAAGTCAGGTTCCCTGCCCAGGTTGTAAGTACACTGCTAATCAGTGGTCAGGCCAGGATTCAAGCCTAGTAGATTTCTCTGTGTCCAACGCCAGTCTGTTCTGTCTTATTCTTAATAAGTTGCGATGAGCGTATCTTTTATTTCCTTTCGAATTTCTATGTGAGATGGCATCAACCTGTACACAGTTCTTCAAACTGTAGTCATCATGATCAAATCCAGAGTAAAGATCCTGATGCCAGTCTGACTATCTGCTTGGGCATCACTTTCTGCCCCTTCCAGCAGCCTTCTTCCCCCCCAGACATTCTCAATCTGGAAGCAGCATGAGGAGAGGCCCCCCAGGCCTGGAGACAGGAGGCCTGGACTTGAGGGCTCCGCACAGGTGTCTGGGTTTGGGCCAGTCACAATCTCTTGAATCTGGTTTTTCTCCTCCCACCCCTTTTTAGTGATGGTACCAATCTTCAGGATTGACACCTGGCTAAAATAAGATGTGAAATGCCTGCTGTGTATTTCCCTTGGCTGTACAGTTCTCAGAGCGTAGGCCTCCTTAGTTATTGGGTAAATTAACCTCAGTCAGAATTCTTTCCTTTATCATCCCTGTATCAGGTTGCACTACTGAAGGAAAATCTCACTGATGACTATTCACACTAAAGTACTAACGATAGGAGCTTCCCAGGTGGCACTAGTGGTAAAGAACGCGCCCGCCAAGGCAGGAGACATAAGAGACGCAGGTTCGACCTCTTGGTGGGGAAGATCCCCTGGAGGAGATCATGGCAACCTACTCTAGTATTCTTGCCTGGATAATCCCATGGGCAGAGGAACCTGGCGGGCGACAGTCCGTGAGGTCACAGAGACATGACTGAAGCAGCTCAGCACATAAGCATGCATACTAATGATAATGATATTTTTCCTTGCTCTGGATAAAGCGATATTGTCTTGAACATGTAATCACTTTCATGTTAAAGGAAGACATTTTAAAAATAAGTGCTTTAAACAAAGTAACGTTCTTTGATCATTTAAACTTTGACCAAAAAATGCCCCTTCCATCACTCTTCAGTTGACCTCCCCACAGCCTAAAGGGGGAGCAAGTTTAGTCTCCTCCTTAAATGGGACACTTTTGTCACATAAGAACCTTAGGACTAGAACAAAGGCACGATAATTTCTAAAATCTGAGTGAATTAGTTCCAGATTCAGGTTTAAGAAAGTGTATTTAAGTTAAATAGCTTTGTCCTACAGCGGTCATTTCTAAACCAAAGGCAGTTTGCATAACAGAGTCTGTTCATCCCCATGGCTCCTGGCTGTGTGACCTTCGGGAATGTTTCTGAGCCTTTTGTTCTCAATTTTCTCCGTAAGTAGATGAGGACCGTAACAGTAAACTGTCTTAAGAGTTGTAGCAACTTACAAAGAAAATACACACACGGTGCCTGACATTTTGATTTGTGTTGCCATTGTCATTTATTATAATTACTTACATTTAAAATCAGCAGTCATTTTTCTTGTTTGTTTCTTTCCTATTAAATATTTATCTCCTTGCCCCATCCAACAACCCCTATCCTAATTCAGTCGTTTTACACACACAGCTTTACTAGGCTCAAAACAATTGAAATTGCCTTTGGGGAACTTTTGACATACATTAGCAAAGGTGTTATGTTTAATAATGTATAGGCCACAATTTTAAACTGCCTTGATTAAAAAGAGTTGAATTTATTTCCTATTTCCCTTCACTGCTTTAATGTTGTCTCCTTGGCACTTACCACTAACATTCTTTATAAACATCCTCTATAATTTACTTACTGTATTTATCATCTGGTTCTGTCACTAGAACATAACCTCAGTGAGGGCAAGGATTTGGGTCTGTTTTGTTCATTACAGTATGTCTGGTGCCTTTAGCAGCCTGGTGCATAATAGTTGCTCAATAAATAGTTGTTGAAGAATTAATGATATTTACAAAGAAAATAAACCTATTGTTTTTACATTTGTGTGAAATTCAACTATTTATTGGAGAGAGCATTGCTGTGATGTACAAACCACAGTAAATTTTGAATCCAGATGTCCAGGAATCAGTCATTATATAGATACTGTAAATTTAAGAGAGACCATTAACATTACCTTATGCAGAGTTTCTTCTTATGTAATAATTCCATGTTCTTGTAACATTCTTGGGTTACTTCATGTAGAAATGTATGTCAGAAGTCTCCATTTATATTTGAAATACCTATTGAATAATACCTCTTCTTTCTCTCTTCTTGCTTCCTCTATGCAAGGAAGCACGTTTTTTTGTTAGGTCAATAGAACACTTGAAGCATATTCTTAATGCCCATGTTCAGAATGGTAAGTAAACAGGTGTTAAAAATGTAACTGTTTCTTTTAAAACAGTCAAATCTCTTTTTTTTTTTTAATAATATTTTTTATTTTGTATTGGGGTATAGCCAGTTAACAGTGTCGGGATAGTTTTAGGTGAACCAGGAAGGGGCTCAGCCATACATATACATGTATCCCTTCTCCCCCACATCCCCCTCCCATCCAGACTGCCACGTAACGTTGAGCAGAATTCCCTGTGCTATACAGTAGGTCCTTGTTGGTTATCCATTTTAAATATAGCAGTGTGTATGTGTCCATCCCAAGCTTCCTAACTATCCCGTCCCCTCCCCCACAGAGCCAAGTCTCTTTAAATTCACAACCTGGTAAATTTTTATTTGATAAAAATAAAATGGGTCCTGCCACCCAGCACATTACTGTGTGTTGCTGCATATGCAGTACCAGCTGTTTCAATTGCTTGAGAAATGCAGTCCAGAAAGGAGATGGGGGCTGGCGGTAATTATCACCGTCTTTTCCCACCCATCAGTTTCCCATGCTAACGGCTGTTCCTAGGTGTAGTGAGGAGAATATTATGCATGAATTAATAATTCCCCCTCTAGTTCACAGGTAGATAAGGAAAGAGGAATGGGCTGTTCAGAACTATAAGTCCTGATGAAAAAGTTAGGGTAGCCAAAGCCTAATGATACTACATGCTAGAAATTACTTTGTGCTGCTTCTTTTTTTTTTTTAATTTACTGATAATCTAAGTTTATTTCATTTGTTTACAAAATAAATGCATCAATATTGTCTTTTTAAAAAATGTTTTATTGAAGTAGAGCTGTTAGTTTCTGGTCTGCAGCAAAGTGATTCAGTTATGCACACACATACACATGTGTATATATGCTCTTTTTCATATTCTTTTCTGTTATGGTTTGTTATAGGATATTAAATATAGTTCTCTCTGCTATGCAGTGGGACCTTGTTGTTCACCTATTTTATGTGTAGTAGTTTGTGTCTGCCAAATCCCAGACTCCAAATTTATCTCTCCCATCTTGTGCTGCTTTTAATGAACATGAGTATTCTCCATTGGTTTCTTTACCACGGGGATTGCTGTTGTCTTCTTGAAAAAAATGTTACAAATTATTGTAGAAAAATGGTCACCCGGTTGCTGGCTCCATTTAATAGAAGAGTTTCCCTGTAAGAATTAATCAAGGAGCTCAGTAATGGACTAGTGAGATACTAAGATAGGAAGTTAGTAAGATACTAAGTGGTGAGACTGGGTTTGGGTCCAGACAAGGGTAAAGTGGCTCATCTGGAAAATACGGTCTCTAAAGGATTTATCCTTACTGATAAAGTTACCTATTGATCACAGGCTAGTATTCAAATTAGAATTTTACCCAGTTTGTCATGGGAGGAATAAATTAGGAGTTTGGGATTAACACACTACCACATGTAAAATAGATAACCAACAAGGACCTACTGTATAGCACAAGGAACTATACTCAATATTTTGTAACATCCTATAAGGGAAAAGAATCTGGAAAAGAATATATGCATGTAAATATGAGTGGGGTGTGTGTTTGTATGTATACACATAGATGTGTGTCTGTGTGTGTGTATATGAATCACTGTTGTACACTTGAAACTAACACAGCATTATAAATTAACTTTACTTCAAATAAAAAAAAAACTCTTTACCTAATTTGTACATTGAGTAAGTTTCCTGGCTTCTGCATAACCTCACTCCTAGTTACAGAAGCAGCTTTGTGGGTGATAAGACAATATGTGAAATGTCATGTTTCTGTTGCCTAACTGACAGCTATTGCAGAAATTCTAGCATCAGTGCCACAGTTTATTGCTTATGGACATGTAAAGCCCGGATTGTTTGTTCGGTCGAGTTCTTTTTATATATTTTTTTTGTATTTTGTTTTGCTTTTTAATACTTTTTTTGTATATTGCTTTATTTAGTGGTCACATATAAGAAAAATCCTTTAGGGTTGTTTCCAGTGTTTGGCTGTCAATTCTCTTGTACATATTTTTGTGATTGTTTCTGCAGAGGACTTGCTGGGTCACACGGTAGGCATATGTAGCTTAGGTAGATATGGGCCAAGCAGTTTTCCAAGGGGTTTTCCCAGGTGATTATCCCACCGGCAGTGTGTGAGCATCCCATTGTTTCCACATCCTCACCCACACTTGCTGTTGTCATATTAAAAAATTTTAGTCTTTCTATTGATCGTGTAATGATATTTCTGTGTAGTTCTAATCTCTGTGTCTCTCATAACTAGTGACGCTGTCTTTTCTTATGCTTATTGGCCATTTGGTTATCCTCTCACACAGCCCAGTTCTGATTTTTATAGATGATAAAGGTTTTTATTAATTTTATAAATATTATATAAGATATAAGAAGTAATATCTAAATAACACAGGTAGTTTTATAAACTTAATGAAGAAAACAGTTTGCTATATATGGTGAAAGAAGATATATAAGCATTCTGCTTACTGCTTTACTTCACTTGCTATCCAGGCATTGCGCTGATGATGTGGAACACATTCTTAGTCAAAAGGTTTTCTGCCGCTACATACTTGATGGATAAGGTAAGGTCATTTTAAATTTGAAATTTCCTGTATTGACTTCCTGTTTATTTGGCTCCGTTAATAATTGATTGATATAAGAAACATTATTTGCATTGGGCCTTGTTAGACTATTTTTTTTATTTGATAATTACATTTTATTTATGCTCAGTTGTCCTGGCATTTTGGTGACTTTAAGAGCCCAAATCCTTGAAAGAGAGTAATATCCTGTAAAAACCTCTTAACCCAGGTGATTAGGACCAGTGGTGGATTCAAGCAAGGATTTGCACTTTATTTTAAATTAAAACATATAAATGCACAATTTCTCATTGATCATGGGATGAAGGGCCAAGATATTTTCTCTAAATAGGGTCAATTACAGTTTTACTGAGGTTTTTCTACATAAACCTCACCCATGGTATATTGCCTGTGATTTCTGGATCCTGTCTCTTTAAAACAGTGATGCCCTCTGAGTATAAAATCTTAAGATTTTTGTAATTTATCCCCTAGTTTTTATAGTTGTTTCTCTATATCTAATCCACTAGACCTTGGAGTGAGCTACTCTCCTCCATAAATGTTTTTAAAGCAGTCTAAATAGAACTCATGTAAAGAACTCCCTTGTTTTCCTCATTCACATTATTAGTTATTTAATTAAATTAGACTTACAATATGTACAACCATCACAGGTAGATTTGGGAACAGACATAAAAGGTAGGCTTGTAACTCGGAGTCGGAGCAGAAGCTGCTGGCCTACTAGAGTGGAGCCTCTGGGCCTCGCGCTGAGTGGCTGGTGCCCAGTCGGCGTGCCGCACAGCCCCGTGGGGAACGCAGGTTACTCCGGTGGCCGCTAAGTGGATGTTGGGAGAGCCACGATAATGACAGCATGTGCTTTTAAACGTACAGTGACAGACATTCCTAAACCATAAAGAGCGCTACAGCTCAGACCCACTATAGGCCATGGCTCCGGTAGAAAATGCTTTGACAAAACTGGTGCCTTTTTTTTTCTGACTCTTCTTCCCTGTGCACTCACCCTCCTTGCCCTCTTACCGCTGATTTCTTGAAACTCTCCCTTTGGCCTGTGTTCTGTTGCTCTGGGCCACCTCTGACCACCGTCCTGAGAGACTGAGAATGCAAAGCCTTTTCCATGTGTTTAGCTCTACAGATGCTCAGCGTTCTACCCCGCACTGTCCCATCTGACCCTCACAGCTTGAGTTGGGTTTAGCAGTCCTGAACCAGGAAGCAGAGAGTTTAGAATCATTCATTCAATAGATTTTATTATGAGTATCTCTTATGTACCAAGGTCAGTGCCAGGTTCTGTGGTTGCAGAGAATAAAGTCGCAGCCCCACCCTCAACCACCATCGAAAAGATGGTAAACAGATCATAGGGTGCTTTTAGAACTCAGAAGAGGAATGTAAATGACAAGGGAAGGTTTCTGGGGTGATTTTGGAGGATGACTATGTATGAATCTGTAAAAAAGAGAGTGAGAAGAAAATGTTTCCACAAAAAGCCCTGGAGATGGCAGACACCGTGTCGGATTCAGAGAGCTGCAAGTAGCTTCGATTGTTTGAAGGTCAAGCTAGAGACAGGAGCAGGAAGTGGACCATGGAGAACCTTCTCTGTGGGCTGTGACCTGGGGTTTTCTAGTGTATGTCAGCTGTTTAGCAGAGGGCCTGGCCCAGTTGGTGAGGGCACAGTGAATGGTAGCTGTTACTTTTATCTTGGAGACTTTGGGGCAGTTTTAAGCAGAAGAATGATATGATCAAATTTGCATCTTAAAGATGATTCTGGCAACAGTTGTATGTTGCAATTGGGGTGGGCTGAACGTGGTTGTTTCGAAGGCCGTTGAAGTAATCACAGTGAGAGGTAATGAGGTGAAGAGGCCTTTGTCCTTTCATTTTCACTGTTTCCTGTGAATTTTCTTATCACGTAATATTCTTGAAGAGCAGAACTTTTATGTTCCACTTATTACCACATATAAAGTATACAGTAGGATCTTAGGAATTGCTTATGGAATAAGAACATCAGCTGATTTTTCTGAGTTAGGAATATAGCTTCTGTCTGCTGTAGATGGTTATTCCTTCTTTCTGACCTTTAAAAAGTACTGTGTATCATTACCAACAAGCAGAATTTTTAGCTGCTCCTTATTCATAGCCTTCAGTTTAGTTCCAAATAGGTTTTAAGGCAATGCAGTTTGATTATGGAAATTGGGAACCTGATCTTTGGGGGTTTTCTTATTTAATAGTTCAAAAATAAGTATTTTTGAAAAGGATGATTTGTTAGCCCAGTGTAATGTATTTTCTTAATATATATTTAAGCTCCCCCACAAGATTAATTGTTTTTTGCAAATTAGTAGAACCAGCATTTAATTGATGACACTAGTACTGCATTTATTTATAGCTGTGTGTGTATTTTTAAATTTTGGTTACTTTTTACTTTCTATACCATAGTTTAAATTTTGATTTAAATTACTAATTAAATGCAGCATTTTGTGTCTTCTTGTCTTAGGTTGGAAAAGCACCAAAGGATAGGTTATGCCGAAGGGTAAGTGTATCTCCCTTAACTAGATGAATAGTTGTTAATTCTGTACTTTATATAGTACCTTATTAACTGTGGGAGTGACCTTTGCCTTTTACCATTTTGATGATGTAGTGAGAGATAAGAAAAATGGAAAGAGAACACTGTATTAATAAGGAAACTGGCTATGACCTATGGTCAATTTTAATTTACCTTTCCACATCATCAGATAGTATGTTTAAACTAAGTTTGCCAAGATGTCTTCAACTTTGGACTGTGGACAGGAGGGCCACAAAAAAAAAAATTGCATATTTTTGCTGTCCTTCAAATTAGAAATTTATAATTGAATTGGATTCATATGAGTAGTGAACTTGATCTGCCTTTATATAATAGCTATTGTACAAACAGTCTTAAATGATGTTTCAATCCATGGATACAGGGGTTTATATTTGAGGTCAGTGATTAGTAATGCTAGCGTTGCTCAAAACTTTGCAATTTTATTACAAATATCTTAAGAAATACTATGACACAGGAATTCAGCCTTTATAGGCCCTTAGTCCTGAAAAATCTCCATTGTTGAAGAATTTGTCTGTATGCTCTTGAGTGTGGCTCTGTGACTACTGTTAATATGTGTGTAAACACATGCACACACGCTGTGTTCCTTAAGGATGAATTACTTAGGGATATCAGGGATTTGTGGCTGTTGCTTTTAAGAAGACCTCATGTGAGCACAGTGGCCCCTTGGACAGGCCCCTTCAGAAACATTGCCCACAGCATCACTCTGGTGTTTAGTTCACCAGCTTGGGGATCTTACTTTAGTTCGGAGGGTTCAGTTCAGTCCCTGAAAGATGCTCTGAAACCAGACCAGGCTGTTGTCTTGGAGCTTCCCAGGTTGGCCTGTCTTGTGTGACTGTTACTGCACACACACCATGATTGTATAGCCAGCAGATGGCTAAGCAAGCCAGACTCAGCCGTCTGTGGCTGACTGACGACACCACCTCTTTCCAATACAGAAAGATAATCAGTTTTTAAAAACTGAGGGTAGAACCGTTGTTTTCAAAAGCCCGATTTTAAAATCTGCTGAATCTACAGAAAGAGATTAAAATGTGCAAGTACCTTGACTTTCAGTTCTCACCTGTCAGTTCAGTGGGGAAAGTCAGTTGACTAGATGCGTATGTTCTGTTTATTTTTCTGATTAAAACCTTCCAGTTTTCCTTCTGGAGCTAATGATGTCCCTTCATACAAACAGGATGTGGGGATGAGCGACACAGCAGTGACTTCTTTCCTCGGCTGCTGCTGGGATCTTCTTCAGACTTTAATGGAGGTAGAAGGGTGGTATTTTCATGCTGACCTGTCTCTAAGATATCAAATATTTTGAAAGTCGTTGGACTTCAGAAAGAACTATATAAAAAGAGCTTGTTTTTCATTTATTCTCTTCAAAGTTTTGACTTAAGCCTAAAAAAAGTGACGTTTCTTAATTATTAGTTTGGTTTTTTTTAATTATAACTTGAGGGATGGGGGAAAATATGGGTTTCTATTTTGGTACTGGTAAGAAGCTCATTAAAGATATTGGCAAACTGTTATTTCTCCGATTCTGATAGCTCTCCCTTCTCAAAACACGCAGGCAGACGTTAGCCGGGATGAAATGCAGGCGCCTGTGTTGGACACGGAGGATGCCTGGCTGACCGTGGAGGGCCCGGTCTCCATCGTGGAGCTGGCGCTGGATCAGAAGCACATCCACTACCCACTGGTGGAGCACCATTCCGTCCTGTGCGCCGTCCTCTATGCCGTCATGAGGTTCTCTCTCAAGACCGTGAAGCCGCTCGCTCTTTTTGACAGTAAGGTAATTCTCAGAGCACTTGGGATCCTCTCGGAGCTGAGGGTCTAGCAGGACTGTCTTATCAGAGAGAAGTCATTGGGCCTTGTGTGTCTTGTATAGGATTATTTGTCATGGGGGTCTTGGTCCTGTATTCCTTGTCAGGCTCCCTGTTCTTCTGATTGACCTGAAATACTGGTGGCCTGGGGTTCGGCCCTCTCAGCCGTCTGCCCCATCGTTTGTCTTCAGTAAGCTCCTTTTCTTCCTCTTGTGTGTCTTCAGGCCTGACCTGTCCCCAGGGTTTGGGGCATGTGTTTCTCCTGAATGCCTCTCTTGGCCTGTGCGGTGGGCTGCACATACCTCCTTCCTGAAATCTCTCTCTATCCTGCCCCTCCCCACCCTTGACCTACACTTGCTCTTCCCCCAAGTTCACTGGCTTGGTCAGTTGGTGAGTGAGGTCACCATCTGTGATATGGCTGAAACTAGTAGCCTGGGAAACATCTAGCTCAGTCCCCTTCCTCGGGTCCCAGAGCCACTGTGAGCCCGTCCCTGTCGGTTCTTCCTTACATCCCCTCTTGTCCATCCTTCTCTGTCACTGTGGCCCAGGCTCAGGCCTCATCGTCTCCCCTGGGCTGGTCCAGCAGCCTCCAGCTTCCCTCCATGCAGTCCCTGCTGCCAGACCTTCCTTCCCAAACTCAGATTCAGTCGTGTTAGGTTCATGCCGGGACATAAGACAGCCTTGACTGGCTTCTCCACCCGGGCTTGTGTCCAGAGTGGTGGTCTCTCTGTGCAGCCAGACCACCGCTGGAGACCCCTCGGGCTCCTGAGGCTGGGAGCAGAGGACGGGAGCCCCTGCAGGAGGACTGCCCCCTGGAAGAAGGGGAAAAGCAGGGTGCTGCTCAGAGCTCAGTTCCTCCTCTCAAAGGCACCTCCAGTGTGGGGAGCAGTGAGTGCTATTACTGTTGCAACTACTATTACTAACCATGTTGTTACTATTTCCTGCCACATGGAAACGTGGAGCCGGAGAAGGCGGCTTCCCCGCCCCTTGACTTAACCTTTCCTCCCCCTTGTCCATTCCTCACACCCCATGCTATAGCCACTGCTCACCACCTCCACCCCTGGGAGAAGGCAGGCATTTTTCTCACCTCTTGTCCTGTTGTATTGTTCCATTGTCACAGCCAGCTCTTCCACATGGTCGGTTCCTGTTTGTTACTCACTTATCCCTTCAGTGTCACTTCCCCTTCAAAGTCTTTGTCTACATGTCCCCGCGTCTGTGTGCCATGCCAGGTACATGATGGGAGCCCGATAAATGTTTGGTACATTCATAATTAAGGAGATGATAAAGAGAAGTTAGATGGCAGAGGTCTGCAGAGGGACTCGGGGCAGTGGTGGGCAGAGAAGCCAGTGGAAATCAAGGAAATCAAGCCTCTTGGAGAAGCCAGTGGGAATCAGGAGTTAGTGATGATGTGGCCTAGGGAGAAATAATAAAGATCATGGAGGAATTTTGAGAAATCAGCCACCTCATGACAGAATAGTGCAGGGTGAAGGAGAGAGGATGAAAATTCAACCCAGTTTCAAGTTTGGGGGACTGGACATGGCATTTAAAGGAAGCCCCTTTAGAAGAGTTCTGGACATGTTGAGTTTGAAGAGTAAATATAAGTAGAAATAGTGTATTTACTTCTGGTAAGTACTTTAAAATTCGATTTTTAATAAGTACTCCCCTCAAAAAGGGACTTTTCAAAATGAGACCACATCCAGCATTGGACAGGCACAGTGGTGATGCTAGTCTCAGCCCAGATCATGCTTGAGTGGTCTGGGACAGCTGTGTGACTCACATGCAAATCCTGAAGCAGTGTATGCTGGGGCATGTGACACAGAATCCCACCTCCGCGTTTATTGGTAGAGTCAGTTCTCCTAGCCTGAGAGTCATGACTCCTGGTTGTCCTGAGTGTTAAATGACATATTCAACACCAAGTGCTCAGCAGTGTCTGGAACATAGTAAACAATAAATGCACACATACTCCCTATCCCAGAGGCCCTTCTGTAGAACAGACCCCAATACCCAAGACCTCCACGTAGAAACTACAGAGTAATGACTGCGAGTGAGTGCGTGGGAAAACGCTCAAAAGGTGATGTTCAGATGCAGCAGATTGCTGTCAGAAATCTTGCATGTTCCATCACCAGAGAATGAATGGCTTCACTCTACTCAGCAGGCCCTCCAGATGATCTGTAATCACAAGTTAAATCTAGAAAGTACCTTAGACGATATCTGGCATGACCTGAAAGAACAGCAGCCTAGGATGGTGAGATCCTTTGTTCAAAATGACCTGGGTGGAAGGAGTGGGCTTGGAGCCCTGATCTTGCAACGCAAAGGCTGGTGCTCTTTGTTCTGTATTGCATTTCCTTCCTGAGAACTTCTGAAACCATATTTTCTGATATTCCTTTTTGGCTCTATTCTCTTAAACAGTTGCTTTTAAACAGTTCAGCAAGTGTTTTTAAGAGGATTCAAAGTACCTACTATGTATTAGTTACTGATTATTAGATAACAGGCAGATTCTTTACCATCTGAGCCAACAGGGAAGCCCCATTACATACAAATGATCCCCAAACTCAGTGGCTGAAAACAGCAAATGTTGTGTCATTTTCCTGAGTCCCGATCTGTGTTCCCCTAGTGTAGGCGGCTTTGGCTCACGGTCTCTTGGGTGTCTGCAGTTGGACTCCACCAGGGTGGGGATCGAAATCCACTCACAGGCTTACACGAGGATTGGCAGGACTCAGTTCTCGTCTCATGGGTGACTGCACAGGGCAGCTTTTGGGCAGAAGCCACAGCCCTGTGTCACCTGATCTTGAAAGTGTCAGGCTGTCCTCTCTGCCTAACCCTGCTCACCAGCCCCAACTCAGGGGAGTGGAATTACACAGGGCATGGGTACCAGGAGGGCACCCCTGGGGTTCATCCTTAAGGCTGCTTTCACCATAATGCTTGTGAAAATCAAAAGAACAGAATTCTGAAGTGTTAATTTTTTTAATTGGAGGATAATTACTTTATTGTGATGGTTTTTGTTATACATCAACCTGAATTGGTCATGGGTATATGAGTTATTCTTTATTAAATGACTTCGTTTTAAAATCTACCCCCCCACCCTCCAGTAACAGTCCATACTCATCAGTTTTCTTGGTCTCTTCTTTTTCTTTAGGGGAAAAATGCATTTTTCAAGGACTTAACTTCAATTCAGTTATTACCTAGTGGGGAAATGGATCCAAATTTTATTTCTGTACGACAACAGGTAAATTACAGCTATTGGGATGACCAGCTCTAAGGTATTTTTGAGAACTAGTTTCTCTTTAAAGTATGTCATTTTTTGATAACTAGTTATAATGGAAAAGCTATTCTAAGTGACAGAAAAGCCAAGTTACTTGGAATTACATATTTTTTTAATGAAAATACTAACAAGATGTTGCTGTATCTGATTTTCCACCTTCAAGTTCTTACTGAAAGTTGTCAGTGCAGCTGTCCAGGCCCGACACACAGTCACAAAAGACAGAGACTCCACAGAAGAGGCAGCAACCGCTCCTTTTGGTCAAGACCAGGACTGGCCAGTACTGGCCGTGGCCTTGGCCCATCACCTTCAAGTCAATGAAGATGTTGTTAGGAGGCATTACGTGGGGGAACTCTACAACTATGGAGCTGACCACTTAGGAGAGGAGGTAACAGCCTATGAGTGTCGTCTGGGCTCAAGTTGTAAAACTGATAGTTGGGGTAAAGAATCAGTAAAGTTGCTGGTAAAGCTTGTTTTTCCTTCTTTTGTTAGAACTCCTAGGCACAATAGTAGAACAGGATTAAAATAAGTAACTAGGGAATTCCCTGGTGGTCCAGTGTGGTTAGGACTCTGTGCTTTGATTGCTGAGGGCCTGGGTTTGATCCCTGGTCAAGGAACTAAGATCCTGGATGCTGCAGAGCTTGGCCAAAAAAAATTTTTTTTTAATAAAAACTAATCAAATTCCTGTTTCTGGCCGGTGTTTAGTATAACTCATGCTGTGTGCCAGACCTGTTTTATGCAGAGGGACAGAGTAGTAAACAGACATGGTGCCTTCCTCCAAATCCAGTCTACTTGTGGGAGCTGAGAAGCATGCTCAATTCTGGATTGAGTTGTAAATGCTGTGAAGAAAATCACTAAGATCCTGTAAATAAGCAGAAGTAGAATAGGGTGATCAGGGGTGAGCTGAACCCCAAGGACAGGAAGCAGCCAGCGACTCAGAAAACTGGGAACCTTGCCAGAGGCAGAAGTGACATGGAGTCCGGACGTTTGTCCACGTTCCCCCCTGCAGGCCATCCTCCAGGTTCAGGACAAAGAAGTCCTGGCCTCGCAGCTGCTGGTGTTGATCGGGCAGCGGCTGGCGCATGCTGTGCTCTGCACGCAGACGAGGGAGGGGCTGGAGCTGCTGGCCAGGCTGCCCCCAACGCTGTGCACCTGGTTGAAGGCCATGGTGAGTGCCGGGCGTGAGGGAAGGCAGACAGCCACTGGACGTTTTCTCATATGCATTTTTAATAGTGGAGAAAAATTGAATTTTCTTAATTCTGAACAAAAGCATTTTTATTGGGAAATTACTCTCCTGCTAACTCTTAAGTAGCAGTTACTTAGTTGTATGTAACTGATGGGTTATTTTTGTGTTCCATTTGCAGAACCCCCAGGATCTTCAAAACACAGAAGTGCCCATTGCAACAACAGCTAAACTAGTAAATAAAGTCATTGAGCTTTTACCAGAAAACCACGGGCAGTATAGTTTAGCCTTACACCTCACTGAAGCTGTAGAAGCCATATCTCTTCCTCCTTTATGACACTTATCTCCTACATACAGTCTCAAATTGTGTGACTCTAATATGAACTAGTGCATGGTTATTTTACACAATAAGATCTGGAATTTTATGGAGGGAATATGTTTTTTTCTTTTGTAAAGTAAATAAAAATACACATTACTTTTAAAAAGTGCAGTCTTGGCTAAATTCCACCTTTGGTTAATACTGACAATAAAATATAAACAGATATCAGTTATACTATTAATTTCTCTTGAAGCCGTTTTCCTGTTTATTTTTGATTCAAGCACTTAAGTAGCTTTATTGTCCAAATTTGCTATTTAAAACTGGTTATAATTTACAGATTATGTTCTTATAAGATTCTATATTTCGTACTCAAAATGTTATTGTAATTAAATTTAAATGTGTTCCTGTATAGTCCCCATCAGTAAAATGAGAGAACTCTCTCACTCTTGTTTTAATAAATGTTGGGAAAATGCTTTTGTTATTATGCTTAATCCCGTCCTGGGGGACGGCCCCCGGGAGTTCTGGATGCTGACAGGCTTCTTTCCCAGAGGAGGTTATGCTGGTGCCATCGGAGGAGGAATAATGGGTTCAAGACCATCATATTCATCAGAATGGACACTAAGTAGAACCCTTAACCTGTTGCACTTGCCAAAACAGAATCTGAGATGCAATCTAACCCAGCAAAATTAATTATAATGCAAGTTAAGATTTGCTTTTTGCCAACATTCAAAATTGTATCCACATCAGGTAACTGTAAAAATGTATTATCTTGTAAAACTTATGTTTAAAAAAAGGGCAAAGATGCTAAAAATTTAAATCCAACTTTATTTTTCCTACAAGTGTTTAGAAATGTCTGTTTCTGGGATCTGGTCGTGTTACCTGTTCTTAGGAACAGTATAGAAAATGCTTAGGGATGATACTACAGCTTAGCAAACCTACCTCACTGCTGGCTTGAGAGGATGAATACAGCTAATTTTGTACCCTACAGTGCCTAGAGCAGTCCAAGTGCTGGATAATCATTTGTTGATTAAAACCAAATTAACCAAAACTCTAAAAAAAAAGTACTTTGAGCTGTACAAATACCAAGTATTTATCAAGGTAAATCTTTGGAATGTAGCCTTACAGCACAATTGTTGACATGTCCTGGGTCACAGTTGTTACACGTAGCAACCCGTTGTGATACAAAAGTTTGTTTCTTCACTTCCTCAGGTAGAAGCCAGCTCTTGCAATTGTGCAAATTTGAGGCGTTGTTTTCAGGAATATAAAGGAAAAAGTCATGTCTGAGAATATCCCAGTGTAAATTATTTTTAACAGAGAGATCACATTCAAATAAGAACTGTCTAAAACCTGGTAATTACTGTTTCATTTTAAATCGTGAGAGATTAATTTTTCAGGTGCCTTGAGTGTTTGGGGTGAAGGCCCATGTGTCTGACCGAGGCATACATCTGCAGTAGTAACACTGAAAAGGGCCTTGAGCCGGTCCAGCCCCTCAGCCTCTGCTGGGATCCCCGGTACCCCATCCAGACACATTCACGTGATTTCTGAGT
The DNA here is from genome assembly GCF_910594005.1 of Cervus elaphus. Classification (NCBI taxonomy): domain Eukaryota; kingdom Metazoa; phylum Chordata; class Mammalia; order Artiodactyla; family Cervidae; genus Cervus; species Cervus elaphus. Next base: position 25,774,428 of record NC_057828.1, on the reverse strand, counting down.
ATCAGGCGTTCTGTAGCCACTTGTTACATGCACTCTAAAAGATGAGTTCTTTCCGTGACTTGTCTAGATACTCTGAAAGTAGTTATGAACCTTGGAGGCTGGTCAAAGAAACTTGGAATTACAGGCATTTTTAAAGGTAAATTACTCACTCTGATTCCATTATCACTTTGGGGGATATCTTACAAGCATTTTAGATAATAAAACTGGTTGAACTTACTCTGTTAGGACACATAATCAAAAATTTTGGGATTGTTGAGAATATATTAATAAGCTGAAATATGGCTCCTAGGACCATAACAAATCACTGAGTCTCTAGTTAGATTTATAATCCTAAAATTTGCCATTGAGAGAATTTTAAAATTGAATTCTCAGTTGCATGGTTAAGAAAAGCAGTTAAATATTTTACTGTTTCATTAAGGGCTTTTGAAATAAATCTGGTAGAGGAAAGGAAAATAAATACCTGTGTATGCAGTCTGTAACCACGAAGAGCCACAAAGAAAGGAATTAGGTTTCACACAGAACAGGCAGTTTCTGAAACAGGTACGCTGCACATACTGCAGTTATTGGTGCAAAGCCAGTTTACCTGTGAGTAGCTTTTTCTTATAAATACTCCTATCCCCATGTACGTTTCCTTGTTATCATTAAGTAAGCATTCTGTACCTTGTTCAATTCTGTTGTAAATGCAAATGAAATCAAAAGGGTTCAAATAATCATAACTTCTACATTACAAGTTGTGTTTAGATGTAGAACTAGAATATACAGGATAAATGCAGATGGAGAGAAATAATAGTACCAGGCTTCTAAATGCATCCTACTTTCGTAAAGAGAAAAATGAGGTATGGAGCAAAGAGTTTCACCTTTGTTATAAAAATTCAACTAGGGTCAAAGTGAACACAGTTAAATTTAAATAGCTTTCTTAAAAAAAATTATTACAATTTAAAATCACAGAAAACTCATTTAATAACATTAAGCATACATGGAATAAGTTCTCTTAATAGTTACTGTGGTTCATGTCACTTAGGCAGATATTTTTAAAAAGTACTCTACAGCAACTCTGAAAGCCCTCCCTCACCCTGATAGGAATGATTTGTTATATTTCTGCTAAATAGAATTAACCATCCCTGGAAAGATTTTAATCCTATATGGAGTTGTTTATAAAATGCCCTATTATCTATTGTAATGTATTGTAAGTAGTCAAATTCTGTATATACTGCTATTTTCTGTGTCTGTTCATTGTTGTGAACTTATGTATATTAGTGAAATAAATTTTCAGCTTTCATATTGTTTCCTTAACATTTATATAGTATTAATATATTTGTCCCCTCTTATATGAGACATATTTGGTGACTTTTTCTGGTATGCAGTCCAAAGAACTAGCTGTTCTGAAAAGGTTGATGTTTGCTGTTAAGGCAGAATGAAATTACTCTTTTCATCTCAAGTGACACACTCCTGCACCGTTCCTGTTCAAAACACATTGTTTTACTTGATACTCAAAACTTTCGTACCACCACCAGTCAGTAATTTTCCAGGTGCCTTTATTTTTAGACGTTATAGAACTTAAATACTGAGTGAAGAAGATTTATAAAATATAAAACATTTTCCGCTTAGCACATTTGTAGGCAAGCATTTTCAGTGTTATGTTCTGAGTAAGTCCATTATGGATCCACCTGCATATGTATATGTTTCCATATGTATATATACACATTATTGTTTATCTAGTTACAGGAAAACACTCGTAGCTCTGACTTTGACTCTCATCCTCAACCATTTACTCTTCCACTCATTACCTAAATCCTGGATTTCTCTCCAGTACTGTAAACAATCCATCTAGACCCCTAGTCCTGTCAGGAGGCTCTTGCTCAGAAAGCTGTCGACACACACCGCAGTCCTACTTCCCTTTCACGACCTCTGCGCATCGGGGACACAGCGTGTCTGATGACTCAGCCGTGTACTTCCAACAGCGAGGGCATTTTTCCTTGGTGGTTGGCATGACAATTACTTTGTATGAAGACTCTTCACGAATATCGCCACCTGTGGAAGAAAAACATGCGAAGAGTCTTCCTGACAGGCCACTGAACTTGTGCATCTCTGTATTTCTCCAGGTGCCCCCTTTTCAGAGCTTCCTCCCTGCCTTGGGAAATACTGCTTCCCTTACATAAACAGCCAAGATGCTGGGCTCACACAATCTGATGACTGCGGGGAGAGGAGGAATCTGAGACCCTGAGAGGCTGATTTTTCCACAGGTCATGGAGTTCTGTATCCACTCAGGCAGAGCATGCCTGCTTGCTCTTCATCTGTGTCCAGTTCTGATAATTACACTGCCTCTCCTCTCCAGCTACATTCTTGATTAAGAATTGGAAAAGAGCCCAATTAGAGGGACAACGAGCAGTGCCCCCACATTAAACTTCTTGGTCTGGACAAAAGGATACAAAAATTTGTCCATAATGAATAGACCTCATACTAGGACAGTACAGAAAATAAATCATTTTCTAGTCACTGCACAGAGAATATAACATTCTGGAAAGCAGATTAATACAGAGTCTACTATATCATCTGTGCTGCCAAGCCTCAAATTTAAACTGATGGCTATAAATTAGTCTCCCACCTCTTGCTGGTGCCTAAAAGCTACTATGAAATACACAGAGAGCATCACTGTTCCTAGATACACTCATGTTATTCTGTTAACGTTACTCAGCTTTCATTTCCATCAATAAGAATGAAGTAAGTTGACAAAAATCCCCTATCAAACAAATACCTACAAAAGGTTTGCTTATAAGATAACCACTGTGGGGAATGAGTTCAATAAAACTTCCCTGACTCATTAAGAGTGGCTACAATATGTAATTTGGGGTGAGCATAATAAATTGTAGATTCAACACAAGAGAGGGATGGTAGGTTTAGGCAAAGGCCAGGACACAAAGACCAACTGAAGTAAGGCAGACTGACTTCACATTTGGTGACAATGACGTTTTCCCTCTTCTCTCCCTACCCCTGTGTTCCCAAAATCACCAGGTAGGGCACTTAGAGAGCTGGTTCAGAAACCTGGCCACTGTTTTCACTTTCTATAGAAAGATGCACCCCAAGTGTGTATCTGCCTTTAGAATCCAAGTCATCCACTGGAAAGCTGGAGGAGAACTGTAATTATCATTCGGTTGTCCACATACCATTGTTATCTGGTATTTGTTATCAGTCTCATCTCCTTCTTACCTTCTAAATTGATTAGAAATGTCCCTTTAAGCTCAGTTACATCCTCAGTTATTCCTCGTGGTTCCTGAGAAAGCAAAGTTGTCTGGGACGCCATCATTAATTCATTCAACTGAGAAGTACTGGAAGTCTCCTCCGCTTGTAGCATCTTGGGCATAAGCATTTGAAAGTTACTATCTAAATTAATTGTTACCACAAAGGTTATAAAAAGACACTGCAAGTTCTTACATTTGGTGAGGAAATATTTTGGGACCATCCCCTCCTGAGCTAATACTATTATATAAATCAAATCTTATTAGTATGAAAGCTTTTAACTAAAAACTCTTAATAGTATTGATTGAGAATACAACTCTATGCCAGGCACTTCACTTCACTAGATGCTAAATATCCACCCATTATTTGTAAATGTCACAAAACAGCAACAGCATTTTTTAACCCCCATTTTACAAATGAGGAAACAGGGAGGTTCCCAGCCAGTAAATAATGTGCTGCAATTCCAGCCCAGGTCTGTCAGCCTCAAAGCCCGCACTTCACCCCTGTATCCAGTGCTTCCTACAGAAGGAGAGGGGTTAAGATACTATCTGAACAAGGATATGCTTTTAGCGGTGTAGACCAATGCTGGCAGCCTGGATAATGCTCAGAACTCTTCTGAAGCACACTGAATTGGGATATCTGATAAGCACTTTCGTACATTTTTCATTGTAATTCTGATCTTCAAAGTAAGTGTGTGAGCTAAGTAATACAAAATCCCTTAAAGGAAAAAAAAAACCAGCTCATCAGAAAATAGGAGATTCAAAGAGATTACATTTACACCATCAGTAACTGATAGATCCAGGACTCCATCAGATAGCTAGTTAGTATAATTCCTAAGAAAAATACATTCACATTTTTTAAAATCCTGAAGTTTTTTTTTTTTCCAAGCATCAATGATCCAAGCAAGCTGTACTGTTTTCAGCTTACTACTCAGAACTAATGAAGTCAAAGGAAACATGATATGCAGTAGGAAAGCTCAGTACCAGGCTGAGTAGCCTCAGCCAAGTCACAGCTTCAACAGGCCTCAGTTTCCTGGCTCAAAAAATGGCAATCATGAGCTTCCCAACTTTTAAGTTTTAAAACATCAACATCTTATCAAACTTCTGTTAACTGAGCAACCATCTTATACCTACTAGCTATCTCAAGCCTTGAATCTTAATCAACTTAATTATATTATTAAAAATTTAGATTGAACTTCCAACCAGTCGAGATGGTAATTTTTCAGTAGACTATGATACCAGTCAAATGTCAAAACTTAAGTCACAAAACTCTTTTCTTCTCAAACATTAAAACTAAAAAAAAATCTTGAGTGAGTATGATAGGCTCTAAGTCAGTCTAGACAATCAACCTTTAAGATCTCAAAGGGATACTTTTGATGGACCTTCTGAAAAAAAAAATTGGATGAATGCTTTCAGATCACATGGTAAATTTTGGTGTGAATGAATTTTCTTCAGAACTCATGAGTAAAAGATGAAAAAAAACATTTTTGTTTTGAATCTCGTCCAGATGGATAAAATTCTCAGAAAACTAGACCCTTAACACAAAACTCCCAATTTTTGTGTATTCAGATATTACTGCCAGGTGCTGCCTGTTGTCTAACTAGCCCTTGAGGGCTCATGTTTCAAACAGAACTTCATTACACCTTCCTGTCCAAACCTGTAAAATACAAGTAGCAACAGAGTACACGTTCTATAAGAGAAGAAAAAGGAAACATGCAGAGGTTGGAAACAAAGAGTCAGTGACTAATATTAGGATTAGAAGACAGAAATCCTAGTTTATAAATTTTTTTTTTAATGTACTATTTACATCGACATCTTCTGAAACCAGATTTTACATGGAGCACTTTGATACAAACACTATTTCAAAAGGAACAAACTGCGGCTCACCTCCATGATCTCAAAAAGCAGCCCAGGCTCGATCACAATGATCACCTCATACTCGGCTGCATTTTTGCCAGGAATGCTTCCAAGAAATGAATCTCTCATTGCACACGCGCTTTCTATGGCTTCCTCCAGTCCAGGTTTCTTCCAGATAGAACTGGTTTTAATCCAGCCAGTACGAAAAACACTCCTGGGTTCTTAAAAAACAAAAGTTAAACCAATTTATATATATTTTTAAACTGTATATAAAACTCAAACCATCACACGTTTACTATCCATGGGAAATATGGATTGTTATTTGTGGTACTAATAATTAGGATGGTTGTTGTTCAGTTGCTACTCCATATCTGACTCTTTGTGACCCCATAGACTGCAGTGTGCCAGGCTTTCCTGTCCTTCCAACTCCTGAAACGCTCAAACTCATATCCATTGAGTCGGTGATGCCATCCAACCATCTCATCCTCTGTCGCCATCCTCTCCTCCTGCCCTCAATCTTTCCCAGCATCAGGGTCTTTTCTAATGAGTCTGCTCTTTGCATCAGGTGGCCAAAGTATTGGAGTTTCAGCTTCAGCATCAGTCCTTCCAATGAATAGTCAGGGCTGATTGATTGCCTTTAGGATTGACTGGTTTGATCTCCTTGCAGCCCAAGGGACTCAAGAGTCTTCTCCAACACCACAGTTCAAAAGCATCAATTCTTCAGTGCACAGCCTTCTTTTTGGTCCAGGTCTCACATCCATACATGACTACTGGAAAGACCATAGCTTTGACTATATGGACCTTTGCTGGCATCCTAAATGCTTACCAAATATTTACATCAACATTTGGAAATGTAAACAAAGGGCAAGATATACAGTAAGATCTCAAAGGATGCCTAGAAGAAACTAAAATAGAAATATCCCAATATTACAGTAGATGTCTCTGGGTTATAAATAAGGTCGTGAGCGACATCCTGACTGTAAAATTTCTAATTTTCTGTGTTTAATGTAATCAGACAGGAAAAAGATTAGAAAAATATTCACTAGCAGGCACTATACTTTCAGTAAAACCTAAAATATATTTCTGACATTTATAAAGGTGTATAAGAAAAAGTGTTTTCTCAGTATAGTCAAGCTGCTAATGTATTTCAGAAAGCATTTTAAAGTGGCTTGAAAGACATGCTGAAATTCATCCTCCTCCTCTACATACAGATGCAGAAACTACAGTTACTAAATTGAGACGCATCATGCCACAAAGCAGTCACTGTATTAACAGATGAGTATGTGCCTCTTACTTGAAGCAGGTAAAAGGAGAAGCTGCACCCTCAGCCAGGGTCTTTCTCACTCAGAGAACAAATCAATATTTCTTACCTTTAATATAAGGTATGTGCTGGAATACCTCTTCAGCCAAGTGAGGAAGAATGGGAGCAAAAGAGCGAACCATTACATCCAAAATTTCAGCTAATGCAGTCTGACAAGAGCGTCGCTTGGGATCATCTGCATTTTCACAATAAAGCCTGGACAAGAACAACTCATTGAGCGGTTGACAACATGGTGTACACAGTCACTGCCAACATAGGACCAGCCTCAGGCTGAGCTTATTCTGACGATGCCTAAGTCTATGGCTATAACCGTCTTCGAATGAAAGGATAAAATATTCCATCATACAACTCTTCTGACTACATCCCCTATTCCAGCTGACTCCTTCCAGGTGTGCACACATCCTCAAAAACTCATAGCTATGCTATGTCCAATTCTGTCTTACAGATCAATAACTAGAATCTAGACAACTTAGTGAAAGGAAAATTAGTAAGTCAGTTGAGGGTATTTAAGATTCGAGTCCCCAGTCCTACAGGCTTCCCTGGTGGCTCAGGTGGCAGAAGAACCTGCCTGCAATGCAGAAGACGCAGGTTTGATCCCTGTGTTGAGACAATCCTCTGGAGGAGGGAATGGCAACCCACTCCAGTATTGTTGCCTGGAGGGTCCCCATAAACAGAGGAACCTGGTGGGCTACAGACCAAGGGGTCACAAAGAGTAGGACAGGACTGAGCAACTTAGCAAGCATGCGGGCACCCCACCCTGATGACCCTATCAGTACGCCAAGGGAAGGACTGGGATTTGTAATCCCAATGGAAGGTCCCTGAGCTGCTGATGGGTGGGGCTGGCACTTCACAATGGCTAAGTTTCTACAGGAGCAAAACATGAAGACAGCATGCAGCCTGCCTCTCAAAGGGCATCACTGATGTTATATGATGCTATTATATTAACAATTACCTGAATATTTCTCCCCCCCGAAGGCCAGCAAACTCCTGAGAACAAGCACTGTGTTCATGACCTCACAGTCACAGCTACTACTTATTGAGAACTTGCTTTGTCAAACACAACATTCAGTATGCTACTTATATTCTATCTTTTCATTTCCACTTTCTGAAATAGGTATTATGTTACCATTTCATGAGTAAAGAAACTGAGATAATATGATAAGTTGCCTCAGCTCATCAAACTAGCAAGTAGCAGGATGAAACTGCCCAATCAGACTTGACTCAAGAATCCAACTTCTTAGTAATGGCCCAGGCCCCCCACTGCTGGCCTCTGCTTTCCAACATTTGCCAAGCAGAGTAGATAGTCAAGTGCTGTTTGTTAAGCATTTCAATGTTCAGTCATACATACCTATCTTTGATTACGCTGAAATAAAAGTTGGAGAGTTCTCTGGTATAAAATGCTTGTAACAGCCGAACAACCTTTCCAAAGTCATACTGCTTATATGAATCATTAATCTAGGGAACAAAACCAAAATAAATTTGGAAGCTGGGATAAGCAAATAAAAAGGCAAGTCATCATGAGCAGAATATGTTCCTTTTCAAAATACGTTTCAAAGACAGACAAACACAAAACAGGAAAAATGTGAGAGCATTTAAGGATCTTCAAAACGTCATTTCTGGATATGAAAGGCTACTATCCTCAGAAAAAACAGAATAATTTTCCCTGGACTCTACAAAAGAACAGGCATCAAATGAAAAGGTCAAGTTTTAAGTGATGAAATGGCACTATTCTAAAACAGCAAAACTTAAAAGTTACCAATGTTCCCTCATTTATGCCAGAAAAGTAAAACTGGGCAAAATATGTACGACTCTGACTTAAGTAGAAGCAATTCCAATGTTTTTGAGAAAATACAAATTATTTGTGTTTATATATGAGAGAGTATTTTACAAGATACATAAGAATTGTCATTTCAGTTACTGCTATACTTCTGAGATGCGTATTTCTATACATCTGCAGACAAATAAAAGTACATCTCAACTTTATTCCTTCTTATACATGGAGCTGATTTTCAGAAGAAAACGAGGCCTGAGGAGAAGCCTGGCCTACTTTTGCCACTAGGCACTACTCTCATCTCTTTTGAGAAACCAGAAGGATTCTAAGACTTCACACCTAGTCAACCTAGGAACATGTGGAATTGATCAAGTATAACTTTCCTCAGTGCTTTAGTTACTGCTTCTAACAAAGTCGGTTCCACTCAATATGCAACCCAGATTTCAACACACAACTGTGCTACCTCCAAAAGCGTATTAATGCTCACTCACCTTGTTTGCCAAATCCTGCAGTAAGTGTAGCATGTACTGGTCTATGACATACATGCTGTTGACAGGGATGGAATCTGTTTCTGGGTTGAAACCAGCCACATTTCCCAAAAGAAAGCGGAGTGTATTCCTGAGCTATAAGCATTGAAAAAAAAAGAAATATACAGTCAAGAAATATGAGTCCTTCAATTACTACTGAAGTTGTTTTATCATATCACAGTAAAATATAAAATATAAAGAAGATAGTATATAAAAATTTTAACATGACTACTTATATTTCTAAACAAATTAACATATGATATTTTTTAAAGCTCACAACATGTGGAGAACTCATTTTCATTCAGTTGTGCAAGTGCCAACAAAACGGGCCTCATTATTTTAACAAGGACTCAGTAAACTTTTCATTCAGGAATAGTAAGGAACAGAAAGAGGAGTGATCCTGACCTTGCTAATGTCATCTCTGGCAGCATTCAGCAGAGATGGACTAATTGTGACTTCAGTGAAGACGTTGGACTCGGCAACCCACCAGCGAAGCACGTCAGCACCATAGGGGGGCTCTTTGCTGTGATCCTTTTCATTGAGGGGAAAAAAAAAAATACCAATAAATAAATAGCTTTCGATGACAATTTGGTGAACAGATGTTTTAGGTAAGACTCCTATTCTGAAATGCTTGAATACGACATGAGCATAAAATGTACCTGTACTGTAATGAAATAAGCTAACAATTTCAGAGATCAGGCTGCATCTAAAAAAACAACGAAACTGGAAAAAGGGGGAGTATGGCCTGCAGCCTGGTTCAATGTCTTCCCTAAGCTATCTGTGAAGAGCTACCACGGCAGGTGGGCAGTCAGAGTGCTGCCCTGGATGCCCCTGTCATGGGGGAGTGAACGGGGGTGGAGGGGGTGCTTTCCCTCTCAAATGCCCAAGCTACTCTGACCAAGAGACGTGACTACTGGACTCTAAGAGGGCAGTTAAAAGCCAAAAGGGTTAAAGAACAGATAAGCAGTATCTTTTCTGAAAGCAACTCCAAAATAAACCAAATTACCAGCAGCCCCAGATTTGATATTCTTTAATGACTTGCTTTAAAGTGTATAATTTCCAAGAAAGAAAGTAGCTGTCTCATTTTTTTTTCTTACACTGTTTCTAGTTAACTGTAAAACCATACTTTATAAAGTTTTAAAGTTCAGACAATTTAAAAAGGGACAGCATGAACCTAACTGGAGATTCAGACCTGAAATAAGTCAAAAAAGCCACAACAATCCCAATCCTTCACATTTTCAAAAAAGTCACAAAATTTAAGAGTCTGGATTTAAAATATGGCAAGGCATTTGCTACTAGTATAAAAATCAGTTTTGTGAGGTGTTTTTTTTTCTTTACATTGAAGTAACTATATTAAGGGTCTTGCTGCCAAATTAAGAGCCTTAAAACAAAAATAAAATGAGTTTTTAGGGAACCACTTACTTGTCCTCCATTGATGACAACATCAGGATCAATGACATTCCCAAGAGACTTGGACATCTTTTCTCCCTTTTCTCCAAGGGTAAATCCATGAACAACCACTGTTCTAAGAAGACAAATAACTACTATAATAATATACACAATTATATACAATATAATAATAAACACAATTATGATGGACATTTTGAAGATGACTTACAGCTTAAAAAGAGTATCCTAGTTTGATACAAAAATTAAAAATTTTTCCTGACAGATTATGCATGAAAATTTTTCTTCAAAGTCTAATTCTAAGCTGCTTATTCATCCTGATTATTATTATTTTTTTATGTCTGATCTTATTTACTTGTTACTCTTAGAACGTCTCATTTTTGACTGGACTCAGAAGTAGAAGCTCTCAGAGAGCTTCTGAGCTAAAAGTAACAGCCTCTGTCTCTTGGCAATCTGTTCCTGCCGTTTTTCTTTGGCCTCCTTCATTCTCTTGGCCAAAAGTTTAGCATATTCTGCAGCCTCTTCTTTGTTTTTCTTAGAACGCTGTTTTCTCAGAGCATTATGCCGGCATTTGTGTTGCAGAACTCGTGGAGTCACGAGACGCTGAATCTTGGGTGCTTTAGTCCTAGGTTCCTTACCATCCTTGTTTAGGGGCTTTCGCACAACATACTGGTGGACATCATCTCCTTTAGAGAGACTGAAAAGTTTGCGGATTCTGCTAGCTCTTTCGGGACCCAGGCGACGAGGCACTGTAGTATCAGTGAGTCCAGGAATAGCCTTCTCCCCTTTTTTCACGATGACCAAGTTGAGAACACTCAGATTGGCATCCGCAGTGCAACCCCGGACAGATTTGCGCTTTCCCTCTCCAGTCCCCCTTGGTCTGTAACAGGAATGCCCCTTACTCAGTACCAGGCGAACTTGGCCATGGGTCAAGCACCCTGCTTCACGGGGAAACCCTGCTTATCGTTCCCGCCACTGATTCGGACCACATAACCCTTCCATTCTTCACCCAGAGTGTCAGCAGCAACTTCTGTGGCCATATGCTTCTCGTAGAAGGTACGAAGTTTTCGTTCATCGTCCACTTCAATGAGCTTCTGGCAGCCAGTGGCCGGAAAAGAGATGTTCAGCTTCATTCTGAAGCGGCCGACAGCCTCCCTTATCCTGATTATTAAACACTAAGCTCTCTATACACAGAAAAAATTTTTATGCTTATATTCACTACACAGTTGATTCCTGATCATCTATAATGTACTGATTTTGATCATTAAAACTAACCAAGAAAAAGTATGTCTTAAAAAAAATTATCACCACAAAATTATCTTTGTTCAAAAAGGCAATCTGAAAGAAATATATCTACTGTTCCATCGACTTTTAAAAGCATGTTATACTAGAAACATAAACATGCCAGTTACTCTAAGAAGAGTTTTCATTGTCAGCAAAAATTTTAAGCCATTTAAGAATCCTTCTGGATAGAACCTTTATCCACATATTTGAATAAGGAAAAGCTATTATCTGTAACTAAATAAGAACCCCGTAATTTAACAAAATTCACTGAAGAAATGTTTCAGTTCATTAGCCACTTGCAGAAATCACAAACATTAAGGGTATCTAATCAAGACTGTCCTTAATCAAACTAGAATATCCTCTCTACATCCAGCTGTGTCGAGTCTACCATATTTAAAGGTCAAGCTCTTCATGGGTTTCTCTACTACTCCAGTCAATGCCAGTTTTACTTCTCCTGGGAGTTATGATCTGCATCAGAGTGAAAGGACTTTTCTGTATTACTGTCTCCTTTGTGTTTTTTTTTTTACTTCAAATTTATTTCTCTCATGAGACTGAAGACTGTAAGCTAATTAAGGGCAATGTTTTATCATATACATATTACTCAGCACATATTATTTCACACTGGCAAGTACTCAGCAGAAATACTCAAGGTGTGCTCACTTGTTTAGCTCAGGTGTAATACTTACTTAAAAGGTGACTTATTCCTTGCTGCCACACTTGTTAATAAAGAAGACTGAAACCAGCCCCCAAGCTGGTCCTTTCCTTCCAAGTACAAATCTGCTCTTTGGTCAGTACCTCAAATATAAACATGAAAAACAAAACAAACAAACAAACAAAAAAACAGAAATTTAAGTCAATTAAAGTTATAAAGTGGAAATGAATACTTATCAAAATATTGAAAGTAATCATGTTACCTATTTCTTGTGTCATGCTACACCCAATGGCCACACTACATTCATGTCAGCTGTTACCTTCACTGTCAATTTATTAATCAAGATAAAATAAACTTGGCAGTGTGATCTTCCAAACAACAGACAGCTAAAATATTATCTAAATTAGGGACTAATTCATAATAACTCTCAATGATCAGTATTTCCAGTTAAATCTTTTATGAAAATGAACTACTATTTTTATTAATTCAACAGTTATTTGCTGAGTATCTAATAACTTTATTGTTGTCATTTAATTCTCAGAGTAACTCTAGAAGGGAGTTTTTATAATCAGTATTATCCCACCAAGGCTGAGCAGCTGATGAACTTTGAAAAACACTTCAAAAGCACTATTTCACATATGACACATGCTATTTTGAAATGCAGAATGTTACCCCAAACACAGTAGGAACACTACTTAACCTACCTACCAACATTACGGAGTGTTATCTGCTTAACATTTTCAATATAACTTAGGAAAACCAAGTGCCTAAACTGGCAATATTTTCTCTTGAGTATGACATGAGAAACATATGAAATAGTAACTGAACATTACTACGTAGAAATCATATTATACATTAACTTATATTTGATCATTATGAATTTTTATGTACATTTTAGCTGTAAAACAGAGTGAACATGAATTTATGCATATTTCACTTCTCAAATTTCCTAGGCGGAAAGAAAGGCCCAAACGATGGAACACATTTACCTGCTAGAATCACACTAATGTCCTCTCAATAATGAGGCCTACTACCAGAAGGAGAGCCCAAGTAAAACCCGACCACGACCCCGCTCAATCCCTTCAATAATGGTCAGCGGAGCACGCAAGCCCTTTTCCCACACTCCTTTGCTCCAGAAAGGAAACCACCTCATCCCTGTAACCTCCCGGTTACCTGTCTGTAACCTCTCAGTGAGGACAAGCTTTATTTCATTTTACCTCTCACCTTTCACTTAGTATCCCTGAAGGCATCTTCTCACATCTAAACACACCCTTCATGTGCCTGATACTACTCCCTTCTAATTCCTGCCCAACCTCTGCTTCCTCTTTATCCATGGAGCCAAAAGCTTACCCTAACCATGAGCAAGTAGAAATCAGTTGTCTGTGGAGAGAGGGGAGAACGTTGTGAGAAGGTAACGGAGAATTAAAGAATGAGAACGGAAAAGCAGGGTGCCCGAGTTCTAGTCTGACACTAAGCGGTGTGACCACCATCTAATTTGACTCTAATTCAATCTCATGTCCTCTTCTGAAAAATGAGGGGGTCAGGCTCTTTCAGTGATTTCCACACTTGGTTCTACAGAACTCAGTATCTTGGGGTTGCCAAGGAGGTCAAGGAGAATGAGCTGACTGGGAGGAAGAAAAAAATCCCCACCTTTATTTATCTTATGTATCATGGTTCTACATAAAATTTCATTTCAGAAAAAAGTTTAGAACACACTGGATTAAATGATTTTCAGCAGCTCTTTCAGGTTTAAAATTATATTATAGGAGGAGATATACTTTCAAATAAAGCAAAAAAAAAAAAGTTCTTAATTATAGATTTCTTCTGATAGCATTTATTTATTCTCAAAACTGCCTGACAGGCAATAGACCTCTTGTTTTAGATTACCTGGAAGAACATTAGACCATGAAGTTCCACTATCAAACCAGATGTCCAAAATATCCTGACCTGGCACGTACTCCAAAGCATCGGGACCACCAACCTAATAAGATAACGTAAAAACATTTTAATTACACAAAGATCATGATACAATTAATATCCAAAAAAAAGTCTTAAGAAAATGAAATACAACCATTAAATTCACATTTTACATTGACATTTATTCTGCTAAGTATTTTGCCATTAGGGACAACTACTTCACTACTTCATCTACATGTACAAGTGCTTGTGGCCACTTATACATGTATTAATGTAAATGTAAATTGTGTTCATTTTCTTTTTTTTTTGTAACAGTTGCTTTTATTTTTTTTATTTTTATTTTTTTTAATTATTATTTTTTTTTGCAATTATCTTCCAGTTTGGATTTCTTGGTGTGCGATGCCATCAGGTAACTTGAACTCAAGTCCTATGAAGTCCCTGATGCTCCAGTGTTAGGCACTGTTCTTCCACAGTTACATGTGTCTCTACTCAGCCAACAGAGCGGTTACAATCAATCCTGGACCTCAGGGAGACAGCAAGTCCCCCTCAGCCTCTACTGCTCCACTGAACACCCAGCTTCTCTCGTGAAATCAAAATGTCTACTCTCAAACTGCTCTGGCTCCTGGTTTATGGTGACTAAACTCATGAACTTGACGTGATAATATCACTACTTTTTAACTCCCAAGAACCTCTCGTGTTGTCATTAAATCATGCAATACACACAAAGGCTGTTTAAGTACAAATGGAAATGTACCTGAGACAAGACTTCTTTTGGAAGAAGTTGCTCCAGGGGAAGAGTCCACCAGATATCACTGCCATGTTCTTCCACTAGTTTAATAATATGCTCGATGGTTTGGCTATTTTCAGGGGGACAAAGCAAAACTATTCAATTAATTACTGTGGTTAATATGGAACATTTAAAAAATTAAAAAGCAGTGATATTTTTTTTCCTATCTGCATGGTATTTTTCCCAATATGCAGGACATTTTTTCCTATCTTTCCTCCAAACTTGAGTGGTATTATCTTCAATTATTTGATTACTCAGTTCCTACTGTCATCTTAAATTCAATATAAATGAAATCACATTGATCATAAGTAGCCCTTAAAAGAAAAAGGAAAAAAATGTTTTTTTAAATAGGGATATCTCCTGATACCTTTTTGGTTACTAACTGCTCTGCTTCTATTTTCTATCCAAGTACCTATATTCAAAACCTCCTAATTATCTACCTCCTCCAGTTTCTGCTCAAATTAAGCCAACACATTCTGTCAGCTCCACCTTGAAATGGTACTATCTGTTCTTTGTTCAGACACTATACCAGTCCACCCTCTCTGCCTGCTCCCAGACTGGTGCAGTGGTCCTACTTTTCCCCTACTCTCATTCCTTTACCTGACACATGTAATTTAATTTACAGGATACATCTCTGCATCCCTAAAACTGCTTTTATCACACCAACCCTGTCTCAGAAACCTCCAGTGTCCCCTCACTGCTTACAGGACTGAATCCAAACTCTGCATAAGAGGCCATGCTGTACCAGAGCATGGGTTTTGGTAACAGGTATCCAGGCTTATCTCCCAACTGCTCCTTTTTATATACATGACACACACAAGTACCTCTCTAAGTTTTGACTGTCCCTTCTGTTAAGACGAATAGTACAATTTTTATTCAAAAACATTTACTGAGTACTCGAACATCTTGGTCACTGTTTGAGGCACTAGAGTTACAGCAGTTAACAAGGCGGATAAGATTCCCACCATCGTGGAACCCGCATTTTAGTGATCCTGGCTACTTTTGTCAGGATGACTGCAAACTAAATGAGATGATCCAGTAAAACTTAGTGCATGCCTAACACACAAAAGAAAGCCAATAAATGCCTATCAAATGAGTACTGAAACTGATTATATCTTTCAGAAGATAAAGATACACAGTTATAAATCATTTGAAAATTAAACACAGGGAAAATTTTACACTAAATTTTCTCACAGGAAAAATATACTTTTAATTTATTATCACATGTTTTATGGACATTACAACTTCCCCTAGCTGCTTTCCACCAAGTCACAGAATATAATGGTCAAGAAAACGGAGCATGTGTGGAGAAAATGGAACCCACCTACACTGTTGGTAGGAATGTAAACTGGTGAAGCCACTATGGAAACAGTGTGAAGAGTCCTCAAAAAACTAAAAATAGAGCTGCCATATAATCCTACAATCCCACTCCTGGGTATATATCCAGAGAAAACTACAATTTGAAAAGATACACGTATCCTTATGTTCATAGAGCAATATTTACAGAAGCCAAGACATGAAAGCAACCTAAATATCCATCAATAGATGAATACATAGAGAAAATGTGGTACACATATACACACACACGCACAATATTACTCAGCCATAAAAAAGAACAAAATAATGCCGTTTTGCTTCAACATGGATGAACCTAGGCGTTATCATACTAAGTGAAGTAAGTCAGACAAAGACAATACTATATGATGCTACTAATACATGGAATCTAAAATATGACACAAATGAAGTTATCCATGAAACAGAAAGAGGCTCACAGACACAGAGAATAGACCTGTGGTTGCCAAAGAGGGGAGTGTGGATAGATGTTTGGGATTAGTAAGATGTAAACTATTATAGATAGAAAGGGTAAACAACAAGGTCCTACTGTATAGCACAGGAAACCAGATTCAATGTCCTGTGAAAAACTATAATGGAAAAGAATATGAAAAAGAATGTGTGTGTGTATACATATACACACACAACTGAATCACTTTGGTATATAGTAGAAATTAACACAACATTGTAAATCAACTATACTTCAATAAAATAAATTTGAAGAAAAGAACATGGACCCCAGAGCCAGAGAACTTTCATTTAATTCCTGACCCTATCACTTACTAGCTATGTGACCCTGGGCAAAGCACTCAATATTCTGTACCTTAGTATGCAAATAATAACAGTACCATTAAGACAGCTATTATAGATATTAACTGAGCTTATATGTAAAATGCCTACAACAGTGTCTGGCACATATTAATGGGCATTATGTAAGCCCATTATCTATTATTTAAACTGATTCTTTGAAGTCAGGAAAGCTTAGACAGTTAATTTTGTTAACCAACTACGAAAACACGTATGACACGTATCTGTATTAATATTTAAAGATTAAAGTACATACACTAAAGCCAACTTTTGAATTATCCTCCTTTCTACCACACTCCACTAACACAAGTAACTAAGAATGCAGGTCCACAAGAGTTGGTAGAAATGGAAGGAGGAGTGGATAGAAAAAACTTCTATGTTCTTGACCTGGATCTACTTGTTACTAATCATGACCACATGCTATGAGTCACTAAATCTCTCTAGGTCTGTTAATTCAGATAAAATGAAATGTTTATGAAAAATTGCTGTGGGAGGCAAAAACCAAATGGGTGTTATAAATTAAACATGCTCTACAAATTGAAAACCAAAATACTTAAGTCGGTTATACTTCAAAGAAGAGACTGAAAAAGTATGATGCTACCACATTTATTTTGAAGAAATTATAAATCATAAGAATGTGTAAGTGGGCACAAGTCCATATTTCTAATATAGTCACACATTTCATATGGACTTTTAACAGTAAAGATAAACTTTTTGTGACATGAAGCCATAAAAACTTTGTGCAATAACTACCTAGTTATATGACAATATTTAGTTACATATTACTATTTTATATAGTTTGCACAGAACACTGTATCAGTTAAGAAAATTGAATATACTATAATAGAAAATCTGAATAAACCTAATGCTATTACTCTTAGAACAAAAAAGAGATACTGTCAAAGGATTCTCCAGGCAAGAATACTGGAGTGGGTTGCCATGATGTTAGGATTTTATTACTCAAAATAGTTTTTGTGTGTATACAACAAGTTTTATATACAAATATATACACTTCTGTGTATACCTTTATTAACAAAAGGACTTTATAAGGCCTCTCTAACTGGATTCATTAAAAAATGGCTAAAGTGACCGATAAACTGTTCTGTGCCTTGGGGTTCCTTAAATCCTGGGCCTAATAAGGAAGTAACACAATTAAAAGCCAGGCCTTGAAACTGTCTCCCAGATCACGGCTCAATTCTGCTTTACTTCTCCTTTCAGCCTTTCTGAGCTTCCCTAGTGGCTCAAAGGGTAAGGAATCTGCCTGCAATGAGGGAAACCTGGGTTCGATCCCTGGGTTGAAAAGATCCCCTAGAGAAGGGAACGGCTTACCCACTCCCGTATTCTGGCCTGGAGAATTCCATGGATAGAGGAGCCTGGTGGGCTGCAGTCCATGGGGTCTCAGAGAGTCGGACATGACTGAATGACTTTCACTTTCAGCCTTTCTAACTCTTTTATGAAGACAAACATTGTATCTGTGAACTCATACTCCCCTTCTCCCAGGTTTGCTGAGCAAAGGCAAAAAGACCCTCACTACCCATGCGGGATGAAGGTGTGAACCAGAGACAAATCAGGGCAGCAGGAAGCCTCCAGAGAAAAGTGCGCTGACAGCAAGCACCAAGTCCAAAGACCAGAGTCTACCTGCCACTTACTAGATACTGATAGGAACACATCATGTTACTCTTCTGAGCTTCAGCTTCTATGAGTATTGGGAAACGCTGGGAGAAAGAACACTATCTGAACATTTTTATTTTTATGTTTTCTTTTGAACTTTTTATTTTGTACTGGGGTGCAGCCCATTAACAATGCTGTGATAGTTTCAGGTGAACAGTGAAGGGACTCAGCCACATACACACGTGTATCCACTCTCCCCCACACTTCCCTCCCAGCCCGGCTGCCACATCACCTCGCGCAGAGTCCCACGTGCTGCACGGCAGGCCCACGACGGCTGCCCGTCTTAAATGCAGCAGGGTGTACACGGCCATCTCAAACTCCAGGACGACCCCTCCCGCTGGCAACCGTAAGCTCAGCTTCTGTGGGTCTGCTTCTGTTCTGTAAGTTCATCTGTATCATTCCTTTTCAGTTTCCACATATAAGGGATGCCATGTGATATCTCTCCTTCTCGTCTGACTGACTTCACTCAGTATGATAATTTCTAGGTCCATCCATGTTGTTATAAATGGCACTGTTTCATTCTTCCTAATGGCTGATTAATATTCCACTCTCTATATATGCCACATCTTCTTTATCCATTCCTCTAGCAATGGACACAGGTTACTTCCACATCTTGGCTAGAAAATTTTTATTCTTAAAGCAGAAAAAAGTCCTAATATTTTAGTCTCCTTACAACTGTAGATGATATTTACATATCCATTTCAGAATGCCTAATCCAACTATAATGAAATTACTTTTTATATTGCTAAATCACAGATAAATTCAATGAAGTTTCAGAATTATATTTTAATTATTACTTAACTATATTCAAGTATCTTAGAGAGTCTGTAACAAAAAATACACAACAGCAAAGAAAGATTTCAATTTTGCAACTGACATGTTATTAAGGTAATTATTATTATAGAATCCCATCAAGTTTAGTCAACCACTTCTAGCCTAACTAAAGTTGAAGTTTTAATTGCTACATTTTCTTATAAAGATATAGGTAGTTCACTTACATATGCAAAATAATGGTCCAATATAAGAAGTTTAGTATTGTATTATGTAAACCTTATTTGCAAATATACTTTTTAACTCATAAAAGTCCATTCCAGTGACAAGGAAAGTTTTGTTTTTCTTTTAGTTTACCTAATAATACTTACTAAAAACGACGTAACCACACAATGTTATCTACACCAATGAAAATAATCCTGTAGTAGCTTTAAAAAATCTAATTTCAAAAAGGCTGTCATAAATAAAATACATACTACTAAGAAAATGACTATTCTGTGTTCTTCCCAACATATGCAGATGAACAAAAAAAATTTTTTTTCCAGTGTATTGAAAACAAATACAAAGCATTTTAAAGAGGGGAGAGAAGCTCTGCCATATTAATAGACCAAGTCTTACTAATATTTAGAGCAAGACTTGCTTCCTTCCTTTTTATCATGAAATATAAAAATATGATGTACTAAATGTACCTTAACAGGCATTTTCTTCTGCAACTTAGCTCTATTTTGAGATCTTAGAAAACTATATTACATATGTTTTTAAGGGAAAATAAAGACAACTCTGAATTAGAGTATATAAACTGAACAAAATTTATAACAAATGACAAAGTAGATTTCAAAGATTAAAAAACATTCTCATAATCCAAACAAATCAAAATTTAAGTGCATGGAATTGGTATAACAAAGTGAGAACTTTCTCCTGACCTATATACTCTGGTGGTCTGAATGTCCCAAAAAAGTTGTGGCAGTTTTAAAAATAAAATTTGCAATAAAAATAAACAAGCACATACAACCTTCACACTTGAGATGACTACAGTGGATTGCAAAATAAAGATAAATTTAATATTCAAACAAAATCTGAAAAGACAATTTGGGTGAGAAATACAAGTAAATGCTGTTTAAGTGCTCAGAAAGTGCTCCTTACAGCACTGTAACAAAAACAGAAACAGCCAAAGGCTGGGATGGGCTACATTTATTCGATTTTCATACAGAAGGAGTCAGGCAACCATTAAGAGCTAAGCTACTTAGGGTGCTTAGATTAAAGTCTGTGACAGATGATTCTCATTTTTAACTCCCCCTGCTGATAAGCTCAGATTTTAGTAATTATTTAGCGGCTCCCTAAGGAATGTAAGGAAGATAAAATTCTAATTTCAAAACTGAAATTAAATGAGGATAATTTCATGAGGAATTTGGGATAGCTCTACAAAGATGAGAATATGATGTTCTAGACTTTTTTTCCTGTAGCTATTTTATTACATTAAACAATCCATCAAAACCGTTAAAAAAAAAAGAGCTAATAAGCTACCATTTTTAATGACTACCTATTAATTTTTAATGGCTACACATTAATTCTTCCAAAATTGACTTTACTTCTTCTTTTTCATGTTTCTTCATAAACAATTGTATTAGACATCCCTACATTTATCTATCTATCTATCTATATACAAGAGATGTTAGTCCTTTTGCTTCCTTAGGATAAATACTTAGAAGTGTAACTTTTTATTACAAAATTGAGATTGTGCTTTAAAGTTTCAAAACAGTTTCTAGTGATATTAGATATTCTTCTGAAAAACAGAACATAAGAAGTAGTCAAAATTTGTCTTTTGAAATATAAGAAATCCCCCCTTTGTTAATAAAATGCTATACTTAACACAAACACACAGTTAACTTATAACCCAAAGATCAGTATAAATTACTGTTAATAAAAGTGGGTGAAACCACTTATCACTACATAATCTCTATGCTTCCATCTTAATGCTGCTCTTCATAAAGCAATAAGTCCATCATAAAACTTTGTACTTTACGCAATGGCCTTATCTAAATACACATATTATGTGTCCTTCCTGGGTTTAAATCTGTGAAAATGAACTAGGCAGAACCAGCCCCTGTAACATCAACCAATCATTCTGAACTTCGATATCAACTGGGCTGAAGTTTATTTAGCGTGTTACTAGAAATCAAACAGCACTAAGATTACAAGGTAATGAAGAAACTGTTGCTGTCATTTCAGTTCCCTGCATTTTGTCTTTATAAAAGCAAAAATGCTAAGGACTATAATAATTTTTTCTTCTGGAAGTCACAGGAATTAAGAATGAGGTAAGAGGCTAAATGTTTCATATTTATTTACTACATTTAATTCCAGAAATTTGGGGTGGTGTCTGTTTTTAATTTAATCCTATATTTTGAAGCTGACAGAAAACAATTTTGGAGAAATTTTTATTTGATGAATACTATCAAACTTTTTCACAAATAAGTCATTACTATTAACATGAGCAAAAACTTGAGGTAGCTAAATCTAACACTCAAATTTGAAATTCCTTGCATGTTTCTAATGAAATTTCTCATAATTTCTGTAAATCAGGGGTTAAGTTTCCTAAATGCATGTTTAACTATTGCATTAACACTTAAATGTTCTAAAATGAAAGGAAATTTAATAACTTCTTTTCCTTCCTAGTTTCTATATTTTATCTTTATTATGCTAAGAGTAATTGTCTTTACTAATTAGTAATAGATTTCCACCTAAATTATAAAGATGTTATATCACAGATTAAGATAAATGATCAATGATACTAAAGTCAAAAGTGGAATTATTTCTTGAGAAAATACAAATATGAATATAAAGTACAAATGAGAACATTAATTCAAAATAAAAATTAAACATCAAAGTTTCATATCAGTCTCTCAACTTCTGTAGAAAAGAATAAATCAAGATTTTCTTCTGTGAAACTACCTAAGAGATAATTTATACTTTCATCCTGCAAAGCGGAGGGAACCTTCTGATGACCTTAATGGCGTCATTGATTGTAACAGCAACTCCATGTGGACTGTGCATCAATTTCCAGTGGAGATGCTGTTACTTTTGATGGCTGCCAACTCACTGCAATGTAGAGGCATATTCAAGGAAGACCAAAAAATCATGGTCACCTGATTCTCACTTCATTCATGAAAAAAACACAGACATCCTTTCATGCAGTCTTTAAAAATTGACAAATAATTAAGAATTAACATCCATTAAAAAAAAATCAACTGTTACGTCACTTAAAGGACCAAAAATGGAAGAGGATTAGAGTTATTATTCAGAAATGGTGTACAGGAAAATGACCTATGAATTGACAGACAGTGTGACTGTCTGTCTGTCATTTCTGTAGGCCAATGTTCTGTACATCTCTGCAACTCCAAAATCAGAAATCAAGTATACCACACGAGCAACACAAAGGTCAATGCAGAGAAAAGAATCTGTTACTCACCATGTAAACATACTGACTGTAAATAAAACACAAATTATTCCTAAAGAAAATCTGCCTGTTTTTTCTGACAAAGCTCACATTTATTTCACCTACGTCATTGACCAATTGACCTATGTACCACTGTATTGTAGTGATTAAATGGTCAAATAAACCAGCTTGCTCTACTTACTAATATGTACAATTGGTACACTTCAATCACTTCAAGGAAACTCCCTAAAAATCTTGCTCTCTAAATGCAGAAAAGAATGAGGAACACTCACAGTGTTTTTATAAACATTTCCTTAAAGGAAAACTCTCTGGTAAAGAATTTAAGCAATACTTGTGTAAATTTATCTCAACGTTAATTCTCAGTAGGGGAAATAAGATACTAGTTTTTATGTGATCAAGTTGTAAATTTTAAAAATATAAGCAACAATATTTAGGTCAAAGAGTCTTAACTCCAAATTGTAATAATATTGCAATAACCTTACAATCACTTCCTGATCTCTAACTTCTAGCTTCTTTTCCTAAAATATACTCTTAGTCCTCACTCCTACTTAAAAGTTTAAACTCCTTAGCCTGGTATTCAAGACTCACTTCAATTTGCCCCAGTCAAGCTTTCTTAGGTGTTTATCTTTCTGTTCCCCTCACACACACCCTGCACCCCCATTACGGTTCCTACACATGCTGTGTTTTCGCCACTCTGGGTCCTCAGCTTCTAATACCACTACTTGCAAAGTACTTTCCCCCATTTCCTGCCCAATTCTCAAGGCCTTTCTCAAATGCCATATCCTCTAAGAAGGAAGCAAACAAACTATTTTGGGTTCAAAGCAAATCCTTTAGTTCTCTCTGATCCATGTTGCCAGAAGGTGTCAGATTATCCATGAAGTAGTGATACAAGAATATTTCAAAGTGAAAAGGAACCTTCACACCAAGGATACTCAGAACTACCTGATATGCAGCTAAAGGTAATTTAAAACAAAACACTGGGATCAACAATTAAAAAAAAAAACTAAAATACATATATTCATAAAAATACCATGCATAGAGTACTAATAATGTAGACAATGAAAAGCACAACCGTTTTACAAAAATGATGTTGAAGCCCAAGGCAGGGCACATCCCCCCTCTGTCATCTCCTGAATTCTCCATTACTTGCTGCCTCCATGCCCTCAAAATCTTCACTGGATCCTCAACTGATGAAATATGAAAATACTTCCCAAAATGTAGTCAAACTCTTTGTTCATATTACAGAATAACTTAGTAAAAAAAATTTGAAACAAAATTACTTCCAAAAAAATGAAAATTCAGGATATATTCCCAAAAGAAATGATTAATATTCCCCTTTCCACATCTCTTAATAACAGTAACAATCCTGAAAGCTACCCTAATTTACCATAAGATAAACTAGCTAGATTATTACCACAATAAGAGCAGGGACCATGTCAGTCTTGTTTATTGCCTCAAAAAAGGGTCTAGTGTATGACTAGCAAAAAAAAAAAAACACTTCTTTTTATCGTACAAGCTCTTTGACTCTGAATTGTTTACTAGGTTCATGTATTACCTTTCCAAATTAAAAAAAAAATTAAGCAAAAAAAGAAGAAATAACTTTTTTTTTTTACAGTTTCTTAAATTTTAAATTATCTATACAATTACCTAACACCACTTCTGAGAGTGAAAGTAGACTCAGTGAAAGACTGACACTGATTCCTACATCAAAATCACACACTGGGTCACTCAATCTGCTCACTGTGGGTTCCTGACACCTTACTCCAACACAGTGTTAGGCACATAGTCAGGAATAATGAATTCTCAAAGGAAAAAAGTCAATGCCTTTACTTCTGAGTATCAATACTGAAAATAATCCAGTATTTGTTAAAACTTCACCCATCTGAAAGGATCTTTTTGGAATTTGTATTTTACTCCCCCAAAAAAGATAGTCATTTTAGACTATTTTATCTAACATATATCAAGAGTTTTCCATAGTCCACTATTTTCTGATTTTTGAAGAAAATACGACTCACTTTAAAATGCTGAAAAATTTTGAAAGAGTTCTACCTGTTGATCAAGACTTCATCTTTTGTCTTATGATGAAACACAGGAATTGGAACACCCCAAGCTCTTTGCCTTGATATGCACCAGTATGGCCGCCTATCCATCATTTCAACCATGGCATTCAATGCTGATCCAGGAATAAATTTCACTTTTTTCAACAATTCCTGCAATTGATTCACAAATCAAGTTCAGTGAGAGAAAGCAGA
Source organism: Cervus elaphus (assembly GCF_910594005.1). Taxonomy (NCBI): domain Eukaryota; kingdom Metazoa; phylum Chordata; class Mammalia; order Artiodactyla; family Cervidae; genus Cervus; species Cervus elaphus. The sequence continues at coordinate 25,749,382 of NC_057828.1, read as the reverse complement.
ACAAATGTTCTAGAACTCCCATTCTTTATCCTGATACAGTTCCTTATTTTGGAATTTTAAAGGCATTTACATGCCCACTCTCCCTGCCAAACAGAAACTAATCTAAAAAAACCATAGATTTCAGAGCAAACAAGGAGATATTAAAACAGGGCCACAAAGGATCTAATAAATAACATCTAGAGCAGATTTCACCTTTGAAGGAAGTGACAAGCGATTTTATACTAATTTCGAAGCACTCCTAGATCAAAACTGGTAATAACAGGTTTAGTAGAAGTACTACACATTATTAAACTTCAGTTAAACTCAATTCAAACTTGATTTCCAGGATTCTTTTTTAAATGTTTAAGAAATAAGCTCCTATCTTAGGTTGACAAATAAGGATATTGAAATATAACCTTAAAAAAAAAAAAAAAGAAAGAAATATAACCTAATTTTACGTAGTATGGTTTCCAACATAGAAAACACTTTCTCAAAATAAGTTACTTATTTACTTACTGTCTCAAGAACTCTCCTTCCCTCCAACTCCCCCCCACAAAAGCTGTAAACTACTGGCATTTGATTTCCTTTATCAGTTACCAAGAAAAGAATTATATAGTAAAATGTTTAAAAATATCCGTAAGTGAAAACATGATAAACTCCATTTCAAAGTCTCAACAAAGAAGTCTCTCTATTCATTAAAAAAAAAAAAAAGAATTTTTATATTTTCAGAGCATGATTAAACAGCTTCCTTGCTTATCTGACCAGAAATCCCCTCCCCAAAGCCTTTGTAAGCATCACCTACAGGCAGAATGGCAATATTTGCAATTTATTTTGATTAAAATTTGAAGAAATGTGGATACTGACTGGATATTTGACTCAGTTAAGGAATAACTAATATTTTTTAAGGTGGTAATAATGGCATGAAAATTATATTTTAATTTTAAATGTCAGATATATATTATGAAATATTTATGGAAAACATAATACCTAAAAGTTGCTTTAAAATAATCCAATGGGTAGGAAGTGTAGATAATGAGTAGGGATGTAGATAAAAATAAAACTGGCAAAAAGTTGATTATTGTTGAAGTTGGGTGACGGAAACATGACAGTGTATTACTTTCTCTATTTCTGCAAAGAGTCACTAAAAATTTCCATAAAGAAGTTAAGAAAACAAACTTGTCTTCAGCGTATTGCATCAGCATCAGACTCACATGTTCTGCAACAAAAATCTGTGCAGAGCTGAAAGTCACAAACCACGTTTACAGGTAAGAAAAACAGGCTTTATAGAGAAATGTAAAAAAAAATACAGAACAAAACAAAGGTACAATCCATAGCCCAGCTCTCCAATCTACACGAATGTAGAAAGTATACACTGCCTCCACAGCTCTGGCAAGGGCCCCAAACTGCCAGGCCAACAAATGAACCAACTAATAACAGCAACGCTATACGCAAGCTGTAAAGCAAAATATCTGTATACTCAGCATGGTCAACAAATATATATTTGAAAAACAAAAGCAAAATATGTTAGTTGAGCTCTTTCATTTAATAGAATCGTTATTCATGAGATACACACACACACAGATACATCTATATATTGAATGAAAGAGCTCAGAAGTACATTAATATTTAAAATGCCAGCTATAAAGTATTTGTTAGCTCAAAGAAATAGCTTTTCACATGAATTGTGATTTCAATTTTAAGGAAGCCAAGGGTTTTAAAAGAGGTTTGGTGAATGCCTATTACGTGCCAGGCACTGTTCTGGGAACTCTTATTCACTTATCTCATGAGGCAGGCGTTATTATCACCTTTATATAGATGAGGAAACAGAGGTTCTGAGAGTTTAAACAATTTGCTGAACTCAAGTCCTAACTCTATGCTACTTTCATGACACTGGGCAGGAAATCAGAGCTAACTAATTAACCTCTTTAAGCATGAGTTTCCACATGTGTGCTAGGAAGGGAGAAACCCAAGGTCCTTCCAGACATAAAATTCTACAATTTTATGAAACCAATTAATTCCTTCTACCCTGAAAACCCTACCCCAACCTCACAGATAAACCTTTCATCCTGAGGGAATGAGAAACCCAACCCTTACAGCAGGATGCCCTTTATACCTTGGCGGTAGTCTTAATATCCGTGATATTTACAAACCACTGCTTGCTGGCACGAATAACTACTGGTTTCTTAGTTCTCCAATCATAGGGATAGCTGTGTACCAATTTTTCTTCTTTCAACAAATTCTTTGCAGCCTGAAGCATCATTATAACTTAAAAAACAAAAAACAACTTACATTAGACACAGTGAAAAGGTACTATGAAAACCCCAATGACTCTCTAAACTCCCAGGGAGTACAGAATCTGGGCCAACGGTGACAGTGAGGAGGGGCCATCTACCAAGGAGCAAAGGCGTAATCTGGGAACCTCCCAACAAAAAAAGCAGAAACTGTAAAACCTTCATCAGGCTCCAAAGTATGCCATTCCCATGGGCTCTTCTCAGAGACGACAGGACACACCTAGAACTCTACCTGTCAAATTCAGAGTCACAATCTCTCATACTATGAATCTTAAAATGGCCTCCAGGTAATCCAAAGGAACCAGGTAGACAGGGTTGAATTTTGTCCCCCTAAGTCCTTGCCCCTAGGACCTGTGACTGTGACCTTATTTGGAAACAGGGCCTTTGTAGATGCAGTCTGCAACTAAGATGGGGTCACACTGGACATCCCTGATAGCTCAGTGGTAAAGAATCTGCCTGTGACGCAGGAGACACAGGAGATGTGAGTTCAATCCATGGGGCAGGAAGATGCCCTGGAGAAGGAAATGGCAACCCACTCCAGTATTCTTGCCTGGAAAACCCATGGACAGAAGAGCCTGGCGAGCTACAGTTCATGGGGTCACACAGAGTCCGACACGGCTATGTGACTAAACCACCCACAATGGATTAGAGTGGGCCCTAATTCCAACGCCTGGTGTCCTTGTAAGAAGAAAGCGTACACACAGAAGAGACACACAGAGCCAATGACAGGGGACAATGAGGGCAGACTGCAGTGATACAGCTATAAACCAAGGAAAGCCAGGATTACCAGGAGCCAACAGAAGCTGCTGCTGCTGCTGCTAAGTCGCTTCAGTCGTGTCCGACTCTGTGCGACCCCATAGACGGCAGCCCACCAGGCTCCGCCGTCCCTGGGATTCTCCAGGCAAGAACACTGGAGTGGGCTGCCATTTCCTTCTCCAATGCATGAAAGTGAAAAGTGAAAGTGAAGTCGCTCAGTCGTGTCCGACTCTTAGCGACCCCATGGACTGCAGCCCACCAGGCTCCTCCGTCCATGGGATTTTCCAGGCAAGAGTACTGGAGTGGGGTGCCATTGCCTTCTCTCAACAGAAGCTAGGCAGAGGCAAAGGAGGACCTTTTCACAGAGCTTTCAGAGGAAGCAGAGCCTGGCTGACACCTTGATTTCAGACTTCTAGCCTCCAGAAGTGCGAGAGAATGAGTTTCTGTTGTTCTAAGTCACCAAATTTATGGCAGTTTGTGACAAGAGCCTAGAAGAATTAATATACCAGATCTAATTGGCCTTAGTCATGGTGTGGGCAAAGAAAGGTGTTCATAGTGTAGGTAAGTGATATAAGAGTTATGAGAGGAGTGAGAGTGTTTGATTCAGTCAACATCTAGCCCCAAGGTTGACTTCATCCTTTCACAAAACTAACACTGCTGATGACTATCTCTATTGTCCTAAAATAACACCACTCCCTGCTGACTGACCTGATTTGATTAAACAAGTAGGGCAATTCAAAGTGAAAGATGAAAAAGTGCCAAACTCCATTTTAAACCATGTGGCAAAATAAAATATAATTTCAGCTTTTTGCTTCTGTTAAAAGTGCAAGATGAGAGAATTGTCAGCAAAGATTACTGCTGGCTGCTTCTCAGGAAATGCATATTTACAATATCAACGTCAAAAAAAACCACAATATCAACATATACAGGACTTACCTGCATCTGTTCCCTCTTTAAGAACAGCTTTGTTTTGAAGTTCAGGACCTGCAGCATCTGTGAAAACTCCATCTTCATTCACTAAACAATCCTACAAAGAGTCGTTCTGAACAATTAAAATAAAGCATCAAGACTTTCTATCTTATGACAATATCTGGCAAAACAATATATAATGTATAAAACACCTCATTATAGTCGAGTCTTTCATTGTACTAAAAATTTAGGTACTACTTCGTAGTCAATCAGACTTTGTGAATTTAAACACTTAAATCACCAAAGGCAAACTGTATTACTAAAGCACATACCAAAAATTTAATAATAAAAGTAACAAGATATACTAAAAACTTCTGTTAACTTACAGATCTATGGCAGTGTATATACACTGTGATGACTTTGAGACTTGTCTTTAACTAAATGGAAAAACTTGCTAAGTAACTCATGTGTAAAATAAATTTTGAGGATGGTTTAGTCTGAAAAAAATGGCTCTTTTGAGCTATCTAGTATCCCAGGTGGCTCAGTGGTAAAGCATACACCTGCCAATGCAAGATACGTAGGAGATGTGGGTTAGATCTCTGGGTCAGGGAAGATCCCCTGGAGCAGGAAATGGCAACCCACTCCAATATTCTTGCCTTGGAAATCCCATGGACAGAGGAGCGTGGTGGGCTACAGTCCCCAGGGTTGCAAAGAGTTGAACATGACTGAGCAACTTAAGCATGCATGTACATAAGCAAAACCCACTTGCCATTTTTCAGGGCTTGACAGTAATTTGTCTATGTGACTTAATACGTGGAAAAAAAAAAAATGCCCCCATTTACTATGTATTCAATTTCAACTCTGTGCCATTTCTGTGCTGATTCTAGGAAATGATCCTTAATTAGTATGAGTTAATGAGGTATTGCACAAAAGCAATTCACAACTATGAAGACAAAAATGATCATTGATTATCAAAAAGTAAAGATGTTAGGGTTTATCACTTCAACTCTACAAAAGCAATTATTAAAAAGGAAAAAAGAGAAGCAATACCGTGGACAAGTTGTGTTGAGAAGCTACACTGTAATCTTCCATACCATGAGCTGGCGCTGTGTGAACCAGCCCTGTTCCTTTCATCATGGTCACATGATTGGCAGGCAGAAGAGGAGACTCCCTCTCGGAAATTAAAGGATGAGCACAAGTACCATTTTCCAAATCCACACCTGTGGGCAAAGAAAACCACAACTGAGACTTATTTTATATGGCGATTCTTTTACCTCTTTAAGGAAAGCAACAGATATCAGGCTGAAAAGAGCAAAATCTGAGACAAGGCTGGGCTCAAATTCTGGCTTTCCCTTTTACTTGTGCTGTGACTTTCAGGAATCTATAAAATGTAAGTAATTACAGTTTGTATCTCAGAGGTCTGCTGTGAGGATAAACTGGTTGGTACATGTCAAGCATTTTGGGTAACATATCACAATACTTGCTGTACTGTAAGTGCTTTAAAGTATTGGTAATTATTAAAATAAATAGATAATCAAATAAACCCAAGAACATTTCCCTAATTTATGTACAGTTATGTGCCTTTTAGAACAGAGGAAAAAAATTTCTAGATCAATGGGTCAGTGACCAGCAGGTTCTAACACTATCTCTGTGGGAACTCATTGCTGTTGCTTTTCATAATGTTACCCTGAAAAGATCTGATCAGTAAAACCTGACAGTTACTGGGTACCCACCATATACTGGACTCAACATAAACTCTTACCTCACCTTCATAATAGTACAAAACAGCTAACATTATCTCTAATTTACAAATCAGAAAACAAGAAAATATAGGCAATTTGTCTGAGGTAACATGGCTAACAAATGACTGAATTCAAGTTCAAAGGCAAGTCTGACTCTAATATTCCACATAACTCTAGCCCCTTTAATAATATACCACACCCATCATCTATGAAGTTTTCTGTTGTTGTTGTTATCGTGTAATCACTAAGTCATGTCTGACTCTTTATAAACCCATGGACTATAGCCTTCCAGGCTCCTCTGTCCATGGGATTTTCCAGGCAAGAATACTGGAGTGGGTGGCCATTTTCTTCTCCAGGGGATCTTCCTGACCCAGGGATCAAACCCGCATCTCCTGCACTGCAGGTGGATTCTTCACCACCGAGCCACCGGGGAAGCCCTCTACACCATTACTGTTTCCCAACTTTACTCTCTCTTGAGTTGAGCTCCACAAACTAATCTTTCTTTCATACATTCTAAAAATAAACAGTTTCACGCTTTAAAACAATTTGCTGGTTCAACCCATCCACTTAACCAACATACTAAATAGGTCTGTTTATTCTATCTAGTCTTTAGCATTAATAACTGAAGAATGGTCAATGCCCCCTTGTGCCTCAGATATTCCCCACAAATCATTCTTCATCTTTCCAAGCTAAATGATATTTAACTTAAAAAAAAAAACTGCCTTTATAAATTTCTCCACTTCTATGATCCTTTGTTCTAGCCATAGAGCAATAAAAACTACACAGCCTATTCATACCACCAGAAGAACAACACAAATCTTTTAACTTTTGACATTTCATAGAAAACACAGCCCTTTTGCTGACTTCATTTTGCTTAAAACAGCACTATGGGTAAGAGGCATGAGAAAAACTGACATTCCCTTATAAAATCCTGACAAAACTCCCTTTTCTGAAGAAAATCACAAGCTTTCCCTGCTGTCTCACTTGGCTGACTTGGCATTTTATAACCAGGAAATACCTGAATTACTAGGAAAATTACTTTAGGATGCATTCTTTTCCACGCAAATTTTAATGCTGTTAAAGGAGACAACGGTCAACACTACGGTCAACACTGATTTTTAGAGAAATTACTTGGAAAATTACTTTAGGATGCATTCTTTTCCATGCAAATTTTAATGCTGTTAAAGGAGACAACGGTCAACACTGATTTTTAGAGAAATCAGTCAACACTGATTTTCCTAGGTATTAAATCCTAGGAAAGGAAACAACTCGTTAGCCTGTGTTTTGACTCCTTTCCTCGAAATCAGACTGACGAGTAACACCATTCTCAGTACGGAAACCACAGCTTTGGAGCAAAATACATTTCATCTGTGAACTTTCCTTTAGCCCCAGTACTCAGTGCTTATGCTACTTAATACTCTTCCTCACCTCCCAACAAAGATCCCCAGATGATTCGTAAGAAACAATTCACATTTCTTTCTGGAAAGGAAATCTACCCCAAAGAAAATGTTCCATTTTATCTGTTCTACATTCCTACTACTTTAGTAAAGAGAGAGCCAGCTGTTCCGAGATTATTCAGCCAGAAATTAAAAGTATGAAGACTGCTCTGAAACGTGGTGGCTCAGAGTGGCGAAAATCCATCAACTCTCCACACAGCGATCATTCAAAACAGTGAAGCAGCCTAGAAACAGGATCTTTACATTTAACCTGATACTTTCACAAACCTTTGAGCATTCCATTCAACTTCTGTAACAACATCTAAAATGTCAATGAAGTCTACTATCTTCCGCACTTAAAAAAGAGGTGGGCTGTGATTAATATTTGAAAGCTGCTAAGAGAACAGAGCCTCTTAAAAAGCCTCTTGATGAAAGTCAGAGAGGAGAGTGAAAAAGGTGGTTTAAAACTTAACATTCAGAAAACTAAGATCATGGCATCTGGTCCCATCACCTCATGGCAAACAGATGGAGAAACAATGGAAACAGTGACAGACTTTATTTTGGGGGGCTCCAAAATCACTGCAGGTGGTGACCACAGCCATGAAATTAAAAGGTACTTGCTCCTTGGAAGAAAAGTTATGACCAACCTAGACACCATATTAAAGAGCAAGAAATTACTTTGCCAACAAGGCCCATCTAGTCGAAGCTATGGTTTTTCCAGTGGTCATGTATGGATGTGAGAGTTGGACTATAAAGAAAACTGAACACCAAAGAATTGATGCTTTTGATCTACAATGTTGGAGAAGACTCTTGAGAGTCCCTTGGACTGCAAGGAGATCCAACCAGTCCATCCTACAGGAGATCAGTCCTAGATGTTCACTGGAAGGGTTGATGCTGAAGCTGAAACTCCAATACTTCAGCCACTTGATGCAAATAACTGACTCATCTGAAAAGACCCTGATGCTGGGAAAGATTAAAGGCAGGAGAAGGGGACGACAGAGCATGAGATGTTGGATGGCATCACCGACTCAATGGACATGAGTTTGAGTAAGCTCTGGGAGTGAGTGATGGACAGGGAAGCCTGGCGTGCTACGGTCCATGGGGTCACAAAGAGTCGGACACAACTGAGTGACTGAACTGAAGAGAACAGACCTTAAAAGCACGCATCACAAGGAAAAAACTTTGTAACTACACATGACGATGAGGTTAACTGGATTTATGATGATCATCTCACAATGCATACAAGTATCAAATCATTATACCGAATGTCTAAAACTAATACAATGCTATATATCAATTCTTTTTAAAAAAGAGGTGAGTGAAGAGTATGGACTAAAGAATATACCAGATCCTCTAACTTACGTCTAACTTACTGAATGCACCAATAAGATACAAAATGGTATTAAATCCTAGACATTCTAAAGCTTCTTTTATGCCTTTGACATTAAAAACTTTTTGATTTTTATTAAGATTGTTTAAACCTCTAACTGGCTTATATCTGACCCGATACATTTTGAGGTCTTCTCTATTTAGCTGGACAATCTTTCCATTTTTGAGTATCTCTAACTTGTGATTTTTTTCTTTCGTAAGAAACTCAAAGATATACCGTCCCTAAAGACAAAGGTAATTTTAAACTTCCCTAGATTTCCATAGTTATATTTCAAAATCAGCCACTACTTTAGGAGTCCCAAATTATAGCTTACTACTGTGTGGATCACAATAAACTGTGGAAAATTCTGAAAGAGATGGGAATACCAGACCACCTGACCTGCCTCTTGAGAAACCTGTATGCAGGTCAGGAAGCAACAGTTAGAACTGGACATGGAACAACAGACTGGTTCCAAATAGGAAAAGGAGGACGTCAAGGCTGTATATTGTCACTCTGCTTATTTAACTTATATGCAGAGTACATCATGAGAAACGCTGGGCTGGAAGAAGCACAAGCTGGAATCAAGATTGCTGGGAGAAGTATCAATAACCTCAGATATGCAGATGATACCACCCTTATGGCAGAAAGTGAAGAGGAACTAAAAAGCCTCTTGATGAAAGTGAAAGAGGAGAGTGAAAAAGTTGGCTTAAAGCTCAACATTCAGAAAACTAAGATCATGATATCTGGTCCCATCACTTCATGGGAAATAGATGGGGAGACAATGGAAACAGTGTCAGACTTTATTTTTTTGGGCTCCAAAATCACTGCAGATGGTGACTGCAGCCATGAAATTAAAAGACGCTTACTCCTTGGAAGGAAAGTTATGACCAACCTAGACAGCATATTAAAAAGCAGAGACATTACTTTGCCAACAAAGGTCCGTCTAGCCAAGGCTATGGTTTTTCTAGTGGTCATGTATGGATGTGAGAGTTGGACTGTGAAGAAAGCTGAGTGCCGAAAAATTGATGCTTTTGAACTATGGTGTTGGAGAAGACTCTTGAGAGTCCCTTGGACTGCAAGGAGATCCAACCAGTCCATCCTAAAGATCAGTCCTGGGTGTTCATTGGAAGGACTGATGCTGAAGCTGAAACTCCAATACTTTGGCCACCTCACGCGAAGAGCTGACTCATTGGAAAAGACCCTGATGCTGGGAGGGATTGGGGGCAGAAGAAGGGGACGACAGAGGATGAGATGGCTGGATGGCATCACCGACTCGATGGACATGAGTTTGAGTGAACTCCGGGAGTTGGTGATGGACAGGGAGGCCTGGCGTGCTGCGATTCATGGGGTCGCAAAGAGTCAGACACAACTGAGCAACTGAACTGAACTGAAGGATTCTTTTGATAGAAATGCTATCTTGGAAATAACTTTCAGAATTTATTCAATTTCCTGATAAAAGTCATATAGCCCAAAATAAATGTATTTATTTCCTTCCTTGCTCTTTTGATCAAATCAGATAAAAATAATTTTCAGTAATTTACTTTTGAATAAAAATTTAAAGGAAAATTTCGACATTTTATGTTGTATTAGAGGACATTTTTCTAATTTTCCACTGGATAGTTGTCAAAAATTTTTTTTCAACTATTGTGACTTTGTCAATGTTCATATTTTCTATGCTCCTATCATGTTTAATGTATATTCTCCTTCAGTTTGATCAATGTAAAATATATTCTAGAAAAGTAGAAGCCATATTTGTTTCATTCACAATGAGCGATGTTCAGCAAGGCACTGAACTCAGATCAACCCAGTATTTTGATGACTTTGACTGTCAGAATATCTGTAAATCCTCACCTGAAAATGTTGAAATAACCTCAAATGTTCTTCCCAAAGTAGAAGCAACAGATGTTACTTTATCTGCACCTAGAATGTATAAGTCTCCAGACGAGGAACACTTCACAACAGCATACCTAAAATAAAATTGAGGCATAAGCTACTAACAGTGAAAAAGGAAAAACCACAGATAACATTTTAAACGTTCTATGTCACTTTAGAAAAACTAACTTTAAGATCAAAACAGTGCTATTTTCAAAGGACTTCATTCCTTACATTTGTTTTCTTTCCCAAAGAAGCTGGAAAATAAGGTCTTAAGTAGAATTCTCTAAAGCTTAATAAAATCTATATGAACATAAAAACTAAGTGATAATTCACTAATTTTAAGAGGATAATGAGGATGCAATAAGATCAAAATAATGCTAAAAATTGGAACTGATCCTATTTGTGGATAAAACAAAAATTGCTATAATATACCTACTTTGATTCTGGCATGTAACAAACAGCTTGATTGGCTGGAATTGTCCAAGGCTGTGTGGTCCAGACTAAAACACTAACCGGAGATGAACCATCTGTGAAAATGAAAGTTCATATATGCTAGCAAATCTAATGCTTTAATTCCTTAAGTTTAATAAACTCAAGCAACGGATAAATCTTACCTAGAAGAGATGCCAACTTAGGAGAAGGTTTCAGGAGAGGGAATTTTACATATACTGAGCGACTGACGTGTTCCGGGTTATATTCAAGTTCTGCTTCAGCCAACGCAGTCCTAAGGTTTAAAAACATTAAACATAAATATTTGAAAGTCCCACAAAATTCTCCACTTTAGCTACCCAAAACACATAAATACCTTGATGAAGGAGACCAAAACACAGGTTTGTAAGATCGATAAATCAAGCCCTATTAAAAGACAAAGATATATGAAAGCTGGAATTCTGTAACATGTAATTCAACATACTCAAAGGAAAAGAAAAAACTTTATTACCTTATCATACATTTGGTAGAAAATTTTCAACTGTCTGGCCTCGTATCTTCCATCAAAAGTATAGTAGCAATTATTCCAATCTGCCATTATTCCCCAGCGAATAAATGCCAATTTCTGTTTCTCAATTGCTGCTTTGGCGAATGATCTAGCTAAAATCAATAAACAAAAAGCCTTTTGAAAATGAGTTAAAATTCTTGAACACGGTTTAGCATATATCTCTCTAAATGCAGGTATTACACACAATTTAGACTATAAAAATGTTTAAAAGTAAATTTATCCTGAAAGTTAAAAGTGTCCAGCAGATACCTACAACAAATTCTAAAATTAACTAAAATTTCAAAAGTTAAAATTTTGTTACCAACTCTTCCATTAGTCAGAGATCATAAAATGATCTTATGTTTAAAAAAAACAAACTGGAAAAGTTACTCTTCTTACTTCATAATTTAAGAAAAGGTCAGAGAATAATTTTCATTATATACACACACACAAGATTAATTAGTGCAACCAATCATACTGTCTCATAAGGAAGTATGAGATCTTCAAAATCATATCCAGTTATACAAGTTTAACAGATAAGAACAGACGAGTCCTCCTTGACTCATGCTACTGAAGGAAAGGACCAAAAAAGAGATGTCTAAAAAAATTTTAATTTAAAATTTACTTTTGGTTTAGGACCTAAAATAGGTCAACAGGTTCTAGCCAAGAAAGTAAATAAAAACACTGACAAAATAATAATTTCAACAAAACATGAGGGCCAAAGAATTGAAAAATGTACTTGGACGTGCTCACAAACCTTTCCTTCATTTCTGAACATAAGTTCTCACAAAAATCAGTTACACAAAATCTGGATTTTCTGTGACACAGTGGTTTTCAACTGATCTCATTATAAGCGAAAAAACAATAGCAAAAAAACAAAAATCAACAGGTGTCTTTGACAAAGCCCTGACTTTTCCAAGGAACCAGGGTTTACAAATAACATTTTAAAACAGAAATAGAGATTAATTACCTTTCTCTCTAATTTCCATAGCTGAAAGATTCTGAGCTTTTCCACCAAGTTCTGATAATACTTTCATTTCAATGGGTAACCCATGACAATCCCAGCCTGGCACAAAATGTATTTTGGAACCTCTCATCATATGGTATCGATTGGCTATGTCTTTCAAAATCTGCAAAGATGAAATGATAATCATCATTCATACAAAAAGCATGTGGCCTACAACTTATGTTCTCTAAATATCATTTTAAAACACTAATAAAGTCCAAAAGGATTTATATAGAAGTACCTATTAAATCTACCAACTTATGTTCTACATAAACACAAGCATAACAAATATCTGATTTTTAAAATGTCATTAACTCCCCCAGGAAGAAATGAAATTACAGAAGATTTCAAAGTGAAAAACATTATATCCAACATTATTAATTTTTTTTAAGTTGTAGTATGCAAGTAAGCAATCTATATCACTCTTTTAAGAAATAATTTGAACTTCCTAAAAATCAAAGTAAAAAATTACAATTTGCTTTACTCTCATGGAATAAAATTATTTATGTAAATTTAGCTCATAAATATTACAGAATCAAGGCAGAATTTATAATGCCCTTAGAGTATGAAATATTATGCTTAACTCTGTTATTACTAAAACCCTAAATAAAACAGTAGGTCTCTTAGTAAAGTTCTGTAACTGTTTCTTAGCTCATCTTAAGATACTAGTGGGCAGCAGATTTTTTAAAAAATATATTCCCACTGAAAAATGGAGGCTCAAAGGCAAAGGACAGATTTGGCTCCAGGTTCAATTCCTTCTTCCCAAAATTAAATAATGCAATAGTGCAGAAAAATATATCTTCCCTCCCATGTCTCTCAAAAGTAGAAACGATAACACACACTCCTCTCACACCTTCTATGTAAAATTCCTTCAGACTTCTTACCAAAGGGCAGGGGGCCTTGTGATCTGGGGGTAGTTATATAACAAAAACATTCATCTACTGATACATACTTAATATTTGTACACTCTTATGTTACATTGATCAATATAAATAACATCCTTCCCATTTATCCCTATTTGAAATTGTTTTATTTATTTAATTATCTGTCCCTTCCTGGGAAAACATAAACTCTTTGAAATCAGAGATCCCATCTGTCTTCATCTGTAAACTCCCAGCATGTAGAATGGTGACTGCCACTATTCATAGCTCAGTTGGTAAAGAATTGCCTGCAATGCAGGAGACCTGGGTTCAATTCCTGGGTCGGGAAGCTCCCCTGGAGAAGGAAGTGGCAACCCACTCCAGCGTTCTTGCCTGGAGAATCCCATGGACAGAGGAGCCTGGCGGGCTGCAGTCTATAGGGTCGCAAGAATGGAACATGACTGAGCAACTAAGGACACACAGACTATTCTACAAGCACTTAACTGAATAAAGGAAGTCATGCACACACGCTTAGAGTGTGATGTCTCACATACTTGTCACTAGCCACCAGCGGTAATAAGCATCAAAACTGGCCAGTCCAAATTGAGATGTAAATATACAATATATACCACTGAGTGAAAAAAGTTAATCCCCCAAAACTGTATGATTACATTTATACAGAATTCTTGAAATGACAAAAATATAGAAGTAGACAACAGATAAGGAGATGGTGGGAAAAGAGGGAAATAAATATAGCTATAAAAGAGCATCATGATAAAAACAAATGAGAAAAAAAAAAGAGCATCTTGAAGGATTCTTGATGGAAATGTTTGGTATCTTGAGTGTATCAATGTAACATTCTGGTTATGATATGGTAGTACAGTTTTGCAGGATGTTACCACTGGGGAAACTGGGTAGAACGTATACCGAATCCTCTCTCTTTTTTTCTTAACAAATGCACCCGAATTTATAATTACGTCAAATATAAACTCTAACTAAAACAAAATTTGAATGAAATTGTTTTCAAATAGCGTGTACTTTAAAAAAAAAGCACTTCAGTTCTGTCCATCAAAAGAAATTAATGCTTTTTTTTTACCATCTGATGTAATACGTCTAATAATTTGAAAATGAGCTATCAAGCAGCATGATTTGGCCTCTGTGGAGGCAAACAAACTTCATACTAAGGAATGTGCAATATGTTTGAGATATGTTACATATCTCAAAAGTGTTAGAAGTTTTCAGTACAATTAAATGGTCTAACACAATGAAAGAAAGTAAGTGAAAAATAAAGTGTTGGTCACTCAGTCATGTCTGACTCTTAGGGACCCCCATGGACTGTAGCCCATCAGGCTCCTCTGTCCATGGGATTCTCCAGGCAAGAATACTGGAGTATGCTGCCATGCCCTCCTCCAGGGGGATCCTCCCAACCCAGGGATCGAACCCAGGTCTCCCGAATTGTAGGCAGGCGTTTTACTATCTGAGCCACCATGGAAGCCTGATCTAATACAATATGTAATACATATTATAATTCTACTCTAATAGCAATACTGACTTGTTCAGTGACCAGATTTCTGGTGGTGAAAATACAGACAGATGTCCAAGGTCATGCCTTCTCCAAACTTTCCATTAAAGTATACATAGAAATAAAGGACTGAAAAAATAAATAAATAAAGGACTGAAAAATATAGTAAATAAATTGCGGTACACATTCTCTCAATGGAATGCTTCTCTACAATTATTGACAATTAAGAAGGAATCAACTTGTGAAGTAATTAGCCTCCAACTAATAAAAAAAAAGAAGAAGGAATCAACTATTGACATCCTAACAGCATGTATGAATATCAAAGATTGTACAAGTAAAAGAAGCCAGACATAGAAGAATCTGTTATAATTCAACCTATCTGAAATTTTGCAGTTGGCAAAAAAATTATAGCAACAGAAACCAAAAGAGTGATGAGGGCAGTAAGCCTTCATTTTAGAAGGCCAGCATCACCCTGATACCAAATCCTCACTTTATCCTCCTCAAACACACCAAGAAAACTCACCTGAAGTCTTTGTACTTGGCACTGTGTGTGTGTATACTCAGTACACACACAAATGGAGTGAGTTGTCATTTCTTACTCCAAGGGATCTTCCTGACCCAGGGATCTAACCTGTGTCTGCTGTGTCTCCTGAATTGGCAGGCAGATTTTTTACCACTTGAACCACATGGGAAGCACTTAGCTATTGCTGTTGTTGTTCAGTCATGAAGTTGTGTCTGCCTCTTTGCAACCTCATGGACTGCAGCACGCCAGGCTTCCTTGTCTTTTACTATCTCCTGGAGTTTGTGCAACTGAGTCGGTGATGCCATCCAAACATTTCATCCTCTGTTGCCCCTTCTCTTCCTACCCTCAATCTTTCCCAGCATCAGTGTCTTTTCCATTGAGTCAGCTCTTCACATCAGGTGGCCAAGGCATTGGAGTTTCAGCTTCAGCACCTGTCCTTCAATTAATATTCAGCATTGATTTCTTTTAGAATTAACTGGTTTGATCTCCTTGCTGTCCAAGGGACTCTCCAGAGTTTTCTCCAGCAACACAATTCGAAAGCATCAATTCTTCAGTGTTCACATCTATACATGACTACTGGAAAAACCATAGCTTTGACTATATGGACCTTTGTTGGCAAATTGATGTCTCTGCTTTTTAACATGCTGTCTAGGTTACCATAGCTTTTCTTCCAAGGAGCAAGCATCTTTTGATTTCATGGCTGCAGTCACCGTCCACAGTGATTTTGGAGCCCAAAATAATAAAGTCTGCCGCTACTTCATTTCTCCCCCTACTATTTGCCATGAAGTGATGGGACCTGATGCCATGATCTTAGTTTTTTAAATGCTGAGCTTTAAGGCAACTTTTTCACTCTCCTCTTTCAGTTAGTTATACTTACCCCAAATACCCCACAGCTTACCCTCTTGCTTCGTTGAGGACCTTACAGGAATGTCATCTTTTCAGTGAGGGGGGGTATCCCAGATCAATTTAATAAAACTACACTTTGCCCAACTGACCCGCCCTATTAGTCTTCCCTATTTTTATTTTCTTCTAAAGTACTCATTACTACAAATAATGTGTGTATTCCTATGTGTGTATATGTCTGTCTGTATGTGTGTGTGTGTGTGTGTGATTGTGTGTGTGTGGGGGGGGGATCCCACACATACAACCAAGCAATTCTTGGACATCAGCAGGGTGTCTGAGAATTAGCATAAATGGGGTGGCATAAATAGGAGAAATACCTTTCTCACTATTCTACAGGCTGTGGAGTCCAAGATCAAGGGGCTGGCAAATTCAGTATCCGGTAAGGACCCCTTTCGGGTTCATAGACCCCATTTTTCCCACTGTAACCTCACATGGCATAAGGGGACAAGGGAGCTCTCTGAGGTCTTTTTAATTAGGGCTTTTAAGCCCACTGATAGAGGGATTAGGTTTCAACATACGATTTGCAGGGGGAGGGAGACAAACACTCAGTCTATAGCAACTATCTACCATATTAAACATTTTACCTATTTATCTTTCTGTGCCTTCCTGTTTAGATCACAAGCTCCATGAAGACAGGACTTAGTCTTATTTTGTTCACTGTTATTCCCAGAGTCTAGACAATATCTGGCATATAACAGATGCTCATTAATTATTTATTGAATAAAATTATACTTATTAATGTAAAATAAGTTCAAAGTAAATACCAGTGATGTTAGTTTTCACACAGTACTAAAACTGTTTATTGACACTTTCTATTAAGACATTTCAGTTTATGTCAATGCAGATTTACATTTACATATGATTGTCATAACGTCAGAATATACTCTTTTCCAAAGTGTATTTACATAAAGATTTTCCTTCACATCTTATAACCAAAATTATAATTACCTTATTTAAAGCATGTCCAACATGAGGGTCACCATTTGCATAAGGAGGTCCATCATGAAGACAAAACTCAGTCTTCACTTTTCTTTCTCTTTGCCATGAATAAAGTTCTGAAAATCCACATTTCTGTTTAAAAAGAACAATAATGTCTGCACATCACATAAACACATACTCGTGAACTTGCCGTAAGTAACACTCAGCACCTGCTTACTTCCTATCGCATTCCAAAATATTCAACTCTAAAACACAAGGTGAGTTTTCTAAAATGCACATCTTCCAATTAAAAAGTAAATTTAAGAATGTTTTATCAAAAAAAAAAACTTCACTCCTTCTAATAACATAAAAAATAAATAAGATACACATCTGAGTACTTATCTCTTAAAACAGTTCAATAGATACCCTGCAGACTTCAGTTTAAAGTCTAAGTTCTCTATGAAGGTATACAGGACCCTACAAGGTTTGTGCTTATTCGCTGAGAGTCGTGTCCGACTCTTTGCAACCCCTTGGCCTGTAGCCTGCCAAGCTCCTCTGTCCGTGGGACTGTCTAGGCAAGAATACTGCAGTGGGTTGCCATGCCCTCCTCCAGGGGAATCTTCCCAACCCAGGATCGAACGTGTGTCTCCTGCACCGGCAAGCAATTCTTCACCTCTGCATCACCTGGGAAGGCCTGGGAAGGCCTACAAAGGTTTAGTACCACAAAATTCTCGGTCAGTGTCTCAGAACTCCCTCCCCCCCACTACACACACACACACACACACACACACACACACACTCACACACACACACACACTCACACACACACACTCTCTCTCTCTCTCTCTCTCTTTCTCTCTCTCATATCTTATTCCTGCTATGCTATGGCCTCAACACTTGCTACTCTCTCAGTCTGGAAAAACACTGACTGCAGCCCCACTCCCCTTCCCTCACCTTCTGTGTGATGTTGGCCAAGTCACTTTGCCTTTGTACGCCTATCCCCTCATTTGAAAAAAAAAGTTAATAATATTCAACCCACCAAGCTGGGTTAAAGATTATACAAGAAAATATCTGAAACTGTCACAATTCCAGAAATACAGAAAGTACTGGACGGAACACTTAAAAAACCAGATGGCCAAAACAGGTTTGTAAGTCTAGAACTCTGAGAGCTGTCATAAGAATATTTAAGCTAAGCACATTTACTTAACTACGATATCCAAAAATATCAGGGATTTGTAAAGACCCTAGAATTACACAAACTAACAAGTGAATTTCTGGCCTTAGAAAGCTCAGTTTAATACAGGAGACAGAGGCACATGTGAGGAAGAGGACACAGATGAAGTAACCATGGCTACTTAACCCTTCAAACAAGCCACCTTCCAACTAGCGACCTATTGATACCACAAAAGTGAGCTTCAACTTCTTCTCATGATCGCATCTTTATATGTGTACATGTTAATTTACTTTAAACAAAATCACTGGAAAAGAGTCCAAATTCGACTAGTTTTGTGTAAGCTAAAACTGGAATTTCTATTCCATCCATGCTATCTGAGCATAGCTGTTTGACCGCTGGACTTTGCTGGTGGCTCAGACGGTAGGTGGCTCTGCCTACAATGCGGGAGACCCGGGTTAGCATTCCGGTCTGGAGCCCGCCACCTCTAGGGGACTTGTCTAGAGGTTTCCGCACCTGTGTTTTCACAAAGTACAACCTGTGGGGAATGCATAATTCCCACTGGTCTGATCGCAACACCTCTGGACCAAGAGGGCCTGGAGCCTGCGGCCGGGCCCTGCCCTGCCCGGCCCTGCCCGGGATGTGGGTGCCCCACGCGTGACTCCAGGGAGGCCCCGCTCCCGGCCCGCAGGCCCGCCCGTACCTGCTGGATCTCCAGCTCCGTGTCGGGCTGCTGACGGCCCAGCAGCTTCATGGGGAAGCTGGTCTGCGGCAGCAACACCGTGTCCCGATAGCTGCCATTACTCGAGTTCTGCGGCTGGTTACTGGCCCCGGTGACTGACCGCACCAAAAGGCTCCCGGTCGTCCCTCGCCAGCGCGGCCGACAAGGAAAGCGGGGTGGCACCCACAAATTCCAGGCCGCGGCCAGGGCCGCCGCCCCCGGGCCGCGAGGGCGCAGCCCCCAACGCATGGCGGGCCAGACCAACCCCAGGGTCGGGGTGGACGCCGGGGCCTCGGCTCCGGCCGGGCTTTGTGGAAACAGGGAGCCCAGAGCACGGGCGCGAGCCTTACGGGAGTGCGCACGCGCGCGGGGTGGGGAAGGGGCGGGGACGCGGCGCGGGGCGCGGGGCGCGCGGGGTGGGGAAGGGGCGGGGACACGGCGCGGGGCGCGGGGCGCGGGGCGCGCGGGGTGGGGAAGGGGCGGGGACGCGGCGCGGGGCGCGCGGCGCGGGGAAGGGGCGGGGACGCGGCGAGGGGCGGGGAGACAGGGGACCCAAACACATCCGGATCTGGGCTGCAGCCTCCCCTGGAGCGGCGCTGACCACGAGAGCGGGAAAAAGTGTGGCCCGCGCCCCAAGCTCACGTTTCAATCACCGCGCGTTCCTTTTAAAGTTTATTTTATTTAATCCAGTATAACTAACATTACCACTTCAACATGTAATTCATATAAAATTATAAATATAATATTTCACATTCTTTCTCTTCATTCCAGGTCTTCGAAAATTGCTATGTAATTTACACATATAACGTATCTCCATCTGTTTGGACTGCTGCTAAGTCGCTTCAGTCGTGTCCGACCTTTGCGACCCCATAGACGGCAGTCCACCAGTCTCCGCCGTCCCTGGGATTCTCCAGGCAAGAACACTGGAGCGGGTTGCCATTTCCTTCTCCAATGCGTGAAAAGTGAAAGTGAAGTCGCTCAGTCGTGTCTGGCTCTTAGCGACCCATGGACTGCAGCCCACCAGACTCCTCCGTCCCTGGGATTTTCCAGGCAAGAGTACTGGAGTGGGGTGCCATTGCGTTCTCCGTTCATTTGGACTACAATTTGCCAACTCAGTTCAGTTCAGTCGCTCAGTCGTGTTAGACTCTTTGCGACTCCATGGAAACTGCAGCACGCCACGCTTCCCTGTCCATCACCAACTCCCAGAAATTGCTCAAACTCATGTTCATCCAGTCGGTGATGCCATCCAACCGTCTGAGCCTCTTGTCATCCCTTCTCCTCCCGCCTTCAATGTTCCCGCCTTCAATCAGTGTTAACATCAGGGTCTTTTCCAATAAGTCAGTTCTTTGCATCAGGTGGCCAGAGGATTGGAGCTTCAGCTTCAGCATCAGTCCTTCCAATGAATATTCAGGACTGATCTCCTTTAGGATGGACTGGTTTGATCTCCTTGCAGTCCAAGGGACTCTCGAGAGTCTTCTCCAACACCACAGTTCAAAAGCATCAATTCTTCTGCGCTCAGCTTTCTTCACAGTCCAACGGACTCTCAGAGTCTTCTCCAACACCACAGCTCAAAAGCATCAATTCTTCGGCCCTCAGCTTTCTTCACAGTCCAACTCTCACATCCATACATGACCACTGGAAAAACCATAGCTTTGACTAGACGGACCTTTGTTGGCAAAGTAATGCCTCTGCTTTATAATATGCTGTCTAGGTTGGTCATAGCTTTTCATCCAAGCAAGCATCTTTTAATTTCATGGCTGCAGTCACCATCTAAAGTAATTTTGGAGACCAAGAAAATAGTCTGTCACTGTTTCTATTGTTTCCCCATCTATTTGCCATGAAGTGATGGGACTGGATGCCATGATCTTAGTTTTTTGAATGTTGAGTTTTAAGCCACCTTTTTCACTCTCCTCTTTCACTTTCATCAAGAGGCTCTTCAAAAAAAAAAAAAAGGCTCTTCAGTTTCTGCCATAAGGATGGTGACATCTACATATCTGAGGTTATTGATATTTCTCCCGGCACATGATGGAATATTACTCAGACTTAAGAAAGAGTGAGATTTTGCCATTTGCAGCAACATGGATGAACTTGGGGGGCATTATACTAAGTGAAATGTCAGAGAAAGACAAATATTATATGATATCATTTATATATAGAATCTAAAATATACAACAAACTAGTCAATAAAACAGAGAAGAAGCAGACATAAATATAGACAAAAACTAGTGATGGGGGCAAGATAGCAGTAGAGAGAAAAATGTTATTATGGGATTAAAAGAAACTATGCATAAAATTTTTGAAAATTGTAAAGCACTATAGAATTTAATGAATCTTCCTTCAATTTAAAAAACAGTGAAAAGAAAGCATATGAAACTAGGGGGGAAAAAGCAAAGGCCTGAGCAGATGGTTGTGGGGTTTTTCAGTTTTTTTCTTTTTGAGCAGTGGGACTGTGGTCAGGGGTTATTTATTTAATTTTAAAATGTTTAAAAATAAAGTAGCTTTGTTAGTATAAAGGATACCTTTAACAATACAAATTCCCTGTTCCCTTTGATAATTTTTCTTACCCTGAATTCTACTCTGATAAAACAGTGAGTTTGGCTTTCTAATGAATCAGAAAATTTGTCTTTAAATGGATGAGTTTAAACAATTTACCTTTATTGTTACAACTGGTTCGTTTGCTATTAACTCTGCCATATTATTTTATGCTGTTATATTCTAATCACAGTGTCATGGTTTTGAATACTGAAAAAACAAAAACAAAAAACGGCTGTTTTTCACCACGGGTCAGCTCTCCCGTGCACCAGAAATACAGCCTAAATAAACACACAGACAATTTTTGTTTTGGCTTCTTCTAACTTTTGGCAGTGGAATAAAAATCGTAATTAGGTTTTTTTTTTTTTTTTCCGATGCCTCAAAAAGAAAAAAGAAAAAAAAAAAAAACTAATATGGTACATCCTACCAGAAAGAGAGAAAATCTTCCAGGACTTATCAACAGGCAAATGAAAGAATCACAGGCACTTTTATGAATCTGGTAAGTGCTTAAAAAAAAAAAAAAAGTAAACGCTAATAACACACTTCTGCATAAAATTTTGTTTAGGGGAGCAAAGGTGGGGCGGGGGGCGGGGTGTCCAGGACCCCCAAGGGTTGGAGGTTAAGCAGCTGGCCCGTCGCCGCAGGGCGGTATCAATAACCCGACTACTATCTTAAGGATGAACCGTGCGCACAAAGTGGACTGGAGAACACTTGAAGCCAGAATGATTCCTGAATATTAACACACCTTTCGTTTTGACTTCAGGACACTGGCCCCTACGTAGAGCTTGAAGAAAACCCGGCAAGTGGAGTTTTCCGGCAGGTGGGAGTCAGAGCCGGCGACGGCCAAGTAGCTGTTCTGCGCCTGCGCCGAATTACCCGCATGCTCAGTAGCTGAGGTAGGTTTGCTCTGCATCTACTGGTGACCTATCCCAGGACGGTGAGCGCTGTACGGGGCGCTGCCGGGACCCGATGCCTAATAAAGCTTTTTTGGTTGCCCCTGAAGGGTGTTTCGTCTGACTTGGTCCCACTCTTGTCACCGTAAGTAATTTTCTCCCCTTTGGGTCAGCACAAGGGCCTTAGGCAGATCTGAGTAGTTTATTCGTCCTCTTAACTCCACCCCTCTGCACAAATACGAAGAGATTCAAGGGATTTTTGTAAAAAAAAATAATAATAATAAAAATTACGTCAGCCAGGGTGCCTCTCCAGATACTTCAACTTCGGACCTAGATTCTTGAGTGTCAGTATTTTGATTTTTTATCCATGCTATTATTTTCATGCCCCTGGGTCTTTTTATGGCTCTATATTGTTGAAATAACAAGGCAAACCTGGACGGTGTTTAGTACACTCAAATGTAGAGACTGTCTTACGCCTAAAATTAAATTTCGTTAAATTAGCAGACGTTCTTCCTACTGTCTTTTCTGGTTGTAGACTTCCTTAATATGTTTGGATTCCCTGAAAATGTAGTTGTTAGTTTAAAAGGTGTGTATATTTTACTGCTCATAAGATTTTCAAAAAAGAGGTTTCACCACTTTATATCGTTGGTAATGATGATCAGGAGGATTTTCCCTCACACTGTAGCCAACACTGGCCAAATTTTCTTACCTCTGCCTGTCTTACAAATGAACAATCATTTCTCATTGGTTTAGATTGCATTTCTTTCATAATTAGTGAAGTTGTGGGTTCCCTGGTGGCTCAGATGTGAAGAATCTGCCTGCAGTGCAAGAGACTTGGGTTTGATCCCTGAGTGGGGAAGATCCCCTGGAGGAGGAAATGGCAACCCACTCCAGTATTCTTGCCTGGAAATCCCGTGGATAGAGGAGACTGGTGGGTTACAGCCCATGGGGTCACAGAGAGTTGAACGTGACTAACACTTGAACATGTCACGATTTAATGGCTTTTACTTTAATTTTTCTAAGAATTGCCTATTATTGGTGTCATTTACCCAATTTTATTGGATTATTCATCTTTTGCATATTGATATATGTAAACCCTTTAACAAAAATTAGTTCATTTGTCTAGTATGTAATACAAAATTTTTTCTCATCTTGTCACTCATCTGTTTGTTTATGGTATTTTGGTTATATAAACGTTTTAATTTTTATGCAGTCAAATTTATCAATTTATTCTATAGTGGATTCTTGGTTTTAGTCATGTTTAAAAGTCCTTTTCCAAATTTATAAAACATTTCACTCATGTTTTATTCTTATACTTTTATGTTCTCGTTGTTTACTCAAAATCATGCTTTGGTCTGGAATATACAGTGTTATAAAAAGTACAAAAAGATTCCAACTGTTTTTTTAAAAGATTAGTAATTAACGACGTTTTGCACAATTAACTTTTCTCCATGATTTAAATTACAACCTTTAGTGTACTTGGATCTAACTCTGGAATTTGATGTCATTAATTTGTCTCTCAAATTCTGCCCAGGACTAAACTTTTAATTACTATAATTTTATATCATATCCTATTTTGATAACTCGTGAGGAGAGTATCTCTGCCCATTGGTTTTTTTTTTTTTTTTAGAATTTGCTCTGTTACAGTCAGGTTCCAAAAGAGAAATAATCTTAGTATTTTGATTTGATTGGGAATTCATCATGTGTTTTAAGTTCCTAATCCTCATATGTTCAGCACATTTATATTGAATTCAAGATGCCTCTCCCAGGCTATGGGAAGAAATGGATCATTTGATTTCTGTTATCTTTGTCCTTCTGAATGAGCCCTGTTGGCACTATAAAGATTTCTTAAATGATAGGAGGTTAGGTTGATTGCCTTAAATGTCATACAGTTCTTTTTCCTGCTCTAAGCCTCAAGCCCAGAATGTTGTGGAGAACAGCCTGAACTGTGTGATTCATGGTCATACTGGTTATCACTATATCCTCAGGCAAAATAATGTCGCAGAAGCTATAGGAATTTTTTGCCCTTAATGCTGTCCTGATGTCCCTGCAGGACAGTCAGTGATGAGAACAGTCATCGTAATAATGGTTAGCCAGCACCACTTAGTGTTTATCTTGTGCCTGGACTGATTTAATATTTATAATGACTCTATGTTACAATCTTATTGTTAGTTCCATATTATCGCTTGAGGCACAGAGAATTTGAAGTGGCTTTCCCAAGGTCACAAAGCTAATGTGTGCCAGAGCTGGGACTTGAACACAGGAGGCAGGCTCCAGTGCCTGTCTTTAACCCTTGTTGTTGTGTTGTTTAGTCACTAAGTCTTCTTTGACTCTTTGTGACCCCATGGACCACAACACGCCAGGCTTCCCTGTCCATCACCAACTCCCGGAGCTTGTTTAAACTCATATCTGTTGAGTCAGTGATGCCATCCAGCCATCTCATCCTCTGTCACCCCCTTCTTCTCCTGCTCTCAATCTTTCCCAGTATCAGGGCCTCTAATCCCTGTACTGTTTTTCAATGAGCTTTCAGAGAGACATGCTCACAAAAGATAGTGTTTTAGGACCCAGAAGGTGCAAAACTGGTAGAGAAGGAAGTACAGTGGATGTAATCTGAACTGCAGTAAAGAAGTGAAGAACTTGCAGAAGGAGCTTTTCGCCTTGCTTTGCCTTCACCTTTGCCATCAACAGGTAATTTTTACTTGGGGTGTGGGAGGGGACTTATCCTATCTATAATAGGAAGGTCTTTTTACACAAAGAGCCAAAACTCTGTTCATTTATTTAAAAAATACTTAAGAAAATTACTAGGGCTTGGGGATAGCCTAATATTTTATCAGTAGTTCAGTTTGGATCAAAGACGTACTTCAGAGAAAATAGTAGAAATATTCTCTCCTTTGCTAACTGAAAGTGATTTGCAAGATCTCTTTATAAATCATGGTGCTTTACATCCTGATTTTTTTTACATTCTTATAAAACTGGTATTTGGTTTTTTTTTTTTTTTCCCTGGTATTTGTTTTAAAGGGTGATTCATAAGTATGGTGCACATTTTCTGAGGAATGTAGTAAGAAGACAAAGCCTAAAGCTGTTCTTTAGAAAGAAAATACTGTGGCCTTGGCAAGCAGAAAAGGAAGTGGTTTTAGTCATATATGAAGTTTGCCAAGGCTGGGATGGTTACTGAACTGGTTCAAAGGTAAATGATATCTGTGAAAAGTTAGAACACTATACAGTGTGGGAAAATGATCTGCCTTTCACAGATGGCATTATATAAAACATGGGGACTGAAAGAGCTCACCAGCACATTAAAATATCCTCAGTGGTTAAGACACCTGGGGAGTAGAGATCAGCTACCTGAAGACTACTTTTTCCAGCACAGAAAAAATCAGTTCCATGGCTGGTCATGGATATAAGCGAGCAGAGATAGATCAACAAAGTGTTTGCTATATCATTTCTCCTGTTTTCTTTCTGAATTATTGCTGAAGTATTAATAGTAATCATTGTAAAGAGTTTTTCCACATTAGTGCTCAGTATGCCAAGAAAATGAATCTAACCTGATTATAATGTAATAAGATAAGATTTAGATACGTAGAAACCCATTTTGTTTTTATCTTAGTTCCAGACAATTTCTATGTGTTCAGATATGTAGAAACCCATTTTATTTTTATCTTAGTTCCATATTGATCCCAGTATGATATTCATTACATCAATTTCAGTTGTCTTCCTCCTGAGGGATTTCAACTGTTTCATGTGTTTATTGTCTCCATTATGTTCATAATCCCCGTGAACAGAATGTGAATGATAGAAAAAAAGATGTCAAGAGGTTAAAAAGTGCATCGTATTAAATATGCAGCCAGAAATTGGTGGAAAAAAATGATGGCTATTGCTGAATTGAGGTTAATACTGTCCTTTCTGTTCTGTGTTGTGTTCCCTTGTTGCATTGAAATCATGGTGACTTGATTTGGTCAGAAGTGGGAGAGTTTTTTGTCACAGGTTGGTTCCCCCTAGGCCCAAATGATTGGTCTTCACTCCTATGACCATGCTGTTTGTTCTGTTTGGCTGCTGGTGAAGTGTTAGTTGCTCCGTCGTGTCTGACTCTTTTCGATCCCATGGACTATAGCCCGCGAAGTTCCTCTGTCCATGGAATTTTCCAGGCAAGGATACTGGAGTGGATTGCCATTCCCTTCTCCAGGGGATTTTCCCTACCCAGGGATTGAACCCAGGTCTCCTGCATTGCGGGCAGATTCTTTACCATTCTAGTCACCAGGGAAGCCCCTGATGAGAATGATAGTAAATTACCAGCGGGTAAAATTTTATTTAATGTCTAAAGGAATAGTCATTGGGTTTCAGAAACTAAATGTAATCACGTGCAATCCCTCCCCTCTTTAACTATTAATACTTCCCACGTAAGGGCTTCCCAGGTGGCACAGTAGTAAAGAATCCGCCTGTCAAATGCAGGAGATGCAGGAGACTTGAGTTCTGTTCCTGTGTCGAGAAGATTCCTGGTAGGAAATGGCAACCCACTCCAGTATTCTTGCGTGGAAAATTTCATGAACAGAGAAGGCTGACGGGCTACAATCCAGGGGGTCGCAAAGAGTTGGATACGACTAAACACACACACACACACTTCCCACGTACACACACACACACACTTCCCACGTACACACACATCCCTTATGCTATTCATCCCTCTCTTGGCATTACCTGTTTTATAGACATTAGGTTACAGTATCTCACCTGCAGACCAACAAAATATTAGCTCTCATTAGGGCACATAGTATATTTTTAGCCCCTAAACCACCTTTCAATATACAGCATTTGCACATTACACACATCATACATCAAACATTTCACATGCTCATAGGCCTGAACCAGTTACCTCTATGCCTCAAAAATGTCCTACCTGCTGAGAAAAAGAATCCTGCTGGATTTATTGGGAGAGCTGATGCTGAAATGGAGCCTTTTCCCAAGTCTCTTTCAGTAGATGTTTATTAGAGAATCTACACAGTTAACTGAAGCAGTCCCAAGGAAGAGCTCAATATCTATGTGTTGAATTGAATTCAGGTAAAGGAAACCAGCAGCTGGTTTTGAAAGTAACAGAACATTTCTCTTGATTTCCCTTCAGGGCCCATCATGGCATCCAGTCCCACTGTGTTGATGAGGTTGGTGGCTTCAGCATATTCTATTGCTCAAAAGGCAGGAACGATAGTCAGGCGTGTTATCGCCGAAGGAGACCTGGGCATCATTGAGAAGGTACTGAAAGTCTCATCTCGTTTCATATGAACTTCATTATTGTTCATTGAGGTTTAGGTAAAAGGATGTATTAATCTAGACACACTAATAGTTGAAGTAGTCAGTGGCTTCCCTATGGAGATTGCAAGACCCTTAGTTCAAATGGGTTCCATTTCTGCTCTGAAAGGACTCCAGACTTCCTACGTCCAAAGCTTTCATTTGTATGACTGGGTCTTCTGACCACTGTCCAGCTCCAGAGCACTGGAACCAAGCTTCATATCCTGAAATAATCTACTTCAGGCAGAGTCGTGCTGTCCTTAGTGAACTTGACATGTTTGGTCAAATCTGACATTTAAACAAATATCCCTTATATTCAAAGCTTTAGATTTTTTTTTTTCTTCATGGAAAAGAAGTGCAAAGTTTTTCTTTGCATGGAAAAGCAAAGTTTTTCTTTCCAGTATGATAACTAAAAACTTGGGCAAATTATCAGAAAAATAGTTTAGAGTGGTAGTTGATTCTTAAAAGAAGTCTCACCCTGCATGTGTTCTAGTTTAAAACATAATTTCTTCCACAGGACTTGTTATTTCATGTTACAAATTTGACTTTTCGTCATAATCTTTAATAAATATTGTAGTTTTACCAAAGTGGGAAAATTTTAGGATATTATAAACATTTTGATGGTTTGAAATAGAGATGTAGTTTAAACACTCCTTTATGATAAGTCAAGCATCTACTTAAGGCTACGTGTATAAAAAAATAAGGACCTATATACAAGTTAAAAAAAAAAACTTAGAAATAAGTTCCTGTGAACTAATTATAAGATTTTTAGCATAACTGCTTTTAAAAATTAAGACTAAACATCACAAGAACAAATGAAGTAAATCTCATTTCTTTTTTTGATAGATTTATGGGCTTAATAGTATAGGAAAGAGATATATAGGGTATTTTGATCTTGAAGTCAAAATTGATTTTGAATCAAACCTTTTAAAAAAATGTTATGGTCCCTCATTTTCCATTTTCAGAAAGTACTCAAGTTTTTTATAAGATATATAAATGACATCTTCCATCCCTTATCCTGAACCTTGGTCGATGTACTCATAACTCTGAACAATGTCAATGTTACCCCCCAATTTTTTTCATTATTCACTTTCAACCTGGATAAGGGTCACTGGTGACAGATCAGAGGATTCTGCTCTTAACTGTCTTTCTCTCTTTAGCCATTAACTTAAATACAGTATAAAAAACTTATTGAATGCATCTTTCCCGAAGTGGTGTTGAAGAGGAGGCTAAAAAAAAGGATGCTGATCAAATTTGTCAATAAAAATGAAGCTGGGAGGGCCAGTTAATGTATTGGATCACAACAAAATAGTTGTCAGCTATGAGAAAGATGGGCCAAATTCAACAAGATATTACAGTAGGAATAATTATAGAGTCCCATATTCTGTGTTCAAGTACTTAGGAGTGAGTCTGATTCAAATTTGTTTGAAAAAGAAGTTTTAGTTGATCACATACATGCTCAATGACAGATTAACAGTGTAAAACAGCTACTTTAGAAGGCTACTGATCAAAAAAAAAAAAAAGAAGGCTACTGATCTTGCTATCTTTTCTTTGTTATCGTTTTCTCTATTATGAAACATAGGAAGTGGAAAAAATTGGCAAAAAGTACAAAATCATCTATCAGTCCACTACTGCCAATATTTTAGATCATATCTTTGCATATTTTTCCCTTAGTATCACTTACTTTGTTTAAAGTGATTATATTAGATGGGCCACTTTGTAGTGTATAGCTAAAGAGTAGTAGAAATACAGTGTTCAAGTTAGAAAAAGAGATAATGGGGATTTCCTTGGTGATACAGAGGCCAGGACTCTGCACTTCCAATGCAGGGGGCACAGGTTTGATCCTTGGTCGAGGAACTAGTTACCATATGCTGCAGCTAAGGGTTAGCTTGCCATAGCTAAAAGAATTTACATGCTGCAACAAAGATCAAAGATCCTATGTGCTGCAGCTAAGACCTGGCACAGCCAAATAAATAAAAACATATTTTTTAAAAAAGAAAGAAAAGAAAAAAGATAATCACTTCACTGTCCTCTCTACTGGTCAGATACTCTTAGTACTTTATATCCACTTGTTGACACCTCATTTTAAAAGAGACAGGACAAAATCAGATTTGTCACACAAAATATCCAGAATGGTGAGGTCTGGCACTGTGTCAGTAGAAAGAGCAGGAAATGTCTTACCTAGCAAGTATTTGGGATAGCTTTCCTCATAGGGTTGAATGACTGTCATTGTGTCTTTTCCTCTGAAGCAATGGTCTCTAAACCTGACTGCTAAGTGAGTAATCTTCAATTTCAACAAACCTTTCTAGTAGCTTCATTCCACAGTTGTTTACAGAGCACCTACTATGTGCCAGGCACAGTTCTTTAGGAAATAGAACAAAGTTCTCTGCCTCTGAGCACTGCATTCTAGCAGAATTGCTCTTTGCATTGAGATAAGCAGCAAACTTCACTGTGGCAGAAAAAAATTTGATTTTCACAGTCATTCCTTATCTCATTACAAAGTATTACGAACGTTCCTCCTGTTGAAGATAACCTGTAAATCCACCTAAACAGGCATGTATAAATTGTGACATCCTAACTGGGTGAAAACAAGATAACAAAGTGGTCACTGTGTTTCATAAGTGTGATTTTGTAACATGTGGATTGAGTTGCATGCCATAGGTGAATTAGGTAGCAAATATTACTGCTGTTCACTTTCATATTTTTTATAGTTTAACAATAAGGATTTTGAATTAAGAAATAATCATTCTGAGGACCTCTTGAATTATTAGAATTAGGATTAGTGAGTGAAATTTATAGAAGAATCCATATCAGAAATACTGTTAACTGCCTTGAAAAATGTATAAATTTCCTGTCTGTCAACCTACTTGAGCAAAAGATTAATGTAGAGATCTGATAAAAGGAATTTGTGAACTGGGGCAGAAAATGTTCTAAATAATTTAAAAGCTCATTTCCCAACTTTAGCCACTAGAAGTCCCATGAGGAAAACCAAGCCAAGAAACTAGCTGACTCATACGATGTTAAGCTCCATCAGTCTTAAAAAAACAGACTGTAATTTAAATGGATATAGATAATCACATGAGACATCAAAGAACAACTTATTTTTTTACTAGTTCTGCTAAAATGTACTTTCTTTGCTGCAGACCTGTGCAACAGACCTGCAGACCAAGGCTGACCGATTAGTTCAAGCAAGCATATGTTCTTCATTGGCACGGAAGTTCCCCAAACTAACAATTATAGGGGAAGAGGTAAGACTTGTCAGGGATACCGTGGTGTTTTTTTTTTTAATCCCTGTTCACCATATGGATTTGTAATTGTCACTTTTTATACACTACTTTTATGATTGCAAGCATTATATTTTTGTGTTTTAACATAAAAATAACTGTGATGTTCCTTGGACTTTCGGGAGATGTCTGCTTTTAATATTTTGGTCTATTTCTAGACCAGATGTCTCAGTTCTTGACCACAGACAATATGGTTACGCTTGTGACATTCAGCATACAAAGTATAAGAAGAGCAGAATTCTCCAACTTTGAAATAAAATGAGTTTTGTTGTTCCTGTTTTTTTGTTTTTTTTTTTTTTTTTTCATTTAACACTTACTTGCCTATTTATTCAAAGACTAACACTGTGAAGGTGAAGGAATTGACATCTCATATATTTAAGAGTAAGATATAGCTGATATCAGAGCCACTTGTATAGATAAGTGTATAATACTTAAACATTCTTTTGTTTTTAATCCTTGTTCAGGATAATGAAATTAGGACCCTTTGTAATCAACTTTGATGAGCCATATGTGATTTATTTTTGCAATTTTATTCAGTTAGCTTTAAAAGCTCCAAATAGAAATGGTAAACAGAAAGAACTAGTGAAACCTATGATGCTGCGTTACTTGTTACTGAGACGGAGGGTATTCTGTAAACAGGAAATAGCTTCGGTCATCACCAGTATTCCCTACTTTAGGATCTGCCTCCTGAAGACGTGGATCAAGAACTGATTGAAGATGGTCAGTGGGAGGAGATACTGAAGCAGCCGTGCCCATCACAGTACAGTGCTATCAAGGAGGAAGATGTATGACCCATACTCTTACTTACCTCTCTATTAATCTTCTGTTTTTGTTGTAGTAAAGGCAATAAAATCTGCCATCATAATGAAAAGTTGGTAGTTATAAAAAACAGGGCAACCAGGAACCTGAAATCTTTTAGAGCCAACATAGAAATGTCTGGCAACCAAAAAAAAAAAAAAAAAAGAAATGTCTGGCAACCATCTGGGATGCCTCACCTGTTAATTTTGAGTTCATTGTCTCATTCTGTTGATTTCCTCTTCACTCTAAAACTGTTACTAAAAATATGTTTGGGGGAATTCCCTGGTGGTCCAGTGGTTAGGGGCTCTGTGCTTTCACTGCCAGGGCCCAGGTTCAATCCCTGGTCGGGGAACTAAGATACCACAGGCTGCATGGTATGGCCAATAATAATAATGATGATGATGATGATACTTTTAGGGAGAAAATCTAACTTGTTATTTAGTAGATTTGATAGTAAAACTTTTCGTGGGTAATTGGAACTGGAAAGTGATCACTGGAACTGAAATGGATCACTGCCTTATATTTTTGGAAGGCCGTAAAAATTATCCCCCATGCTTTTTATAGTTGCTTAAATTAAATCTGTGACTTCAAATAGCTATTATACTTCTTTAATTTTCACATTTTAGTTTATTTAACACACATTTGTTGAGCACATACTATGAGTAAGGTGCTTTGTTCTGTGATATGGAGTATAGAAAGAAAATTCATGGTGTCTTCCATCAGAAATATGCCCTGATAAATTCACATCAAGTGTTGTAATTCTGGTGGTTCATGACTGCGTATCCTGAATCATATTAAAAGTCCTAAGAAGAGAGGATTTCTTGTCTATTCTATTTCAGTCTTATAAACGATTCATTTTTCTTGGCCGTATATACACTGTGTCCTTAAGATAGTCAAACTGTCATTATTTTTCCTAAAGCAGCATTTATATATAAAAATGAGTAGCATCCACACAGCACATTTCTGGTGCCACTTTAAAGTTTTCCTTGTATCATGATCTGGAGCTCAGGATGTTCATGGCAATGTGTTGTAGTTGTTTAGGTGACAATAAACTTTTACCAGTTCAGCATTTTACATTTTAAAAAATTTTATTGAAGTACAGTTGATTTATAGTGTTGTGTATCTTTTATTACAAAATACTTTTTTACTATTTTTCTTTGGTTATAACAAAACTGATGACATTGGCTTAAGCCTCCCATAATTTCAGAAATGAAAAAGATAATTTTTAGTTCATCTATTTAAATCAAATTTTTTTTTAAAATTTCTTTTTTTTTTTTGGCTGCTCTGTGAGGCTAGCAGGATCTTAGTTCCCCAACCAGCAATCGAACCTGGACCCATGGCATTGGGAGTGAGGAGTCCTAACCACTGAACCATCAGGGAATTTCCACTTTTTTAAATTTTATATGCTTAATTTGGACACATCCTCTTTTTTAGCTTGTGGTCTGGGTTGATCCTCTGGATGGTACCAAAGAATATACCGAAGGTTAGTATCTCTTTTACATTTGTCTTTTGTATCTGTATTTGGCAGCAATAGGACTAGTATATGATGTCTAGTTCAAATACCAATCCCCGCAATACTCCACCAGTCCCACACCCGAAGGTCCCATACACAAGAATAACTGACATTAAACCAGTGTAACCAAAGAGACTGTACTGAACCCCCAACTTTATTAGGTAGAAAAACAAGAACATTGCTATACCACCTTGCTCTGCCATCATCCCGTGGTGCGCATGCCTCTCCCCTCTTCTGAGAACTGCTGTCTCAGTTCACAGCATCGCCTCTAAAGATGGGTTTTGAAACATAGTGCAATATTTCTCCCTCCTGAAATTATCTAAAATGAGCACGCTTAGAAAGCAGCAAATTAAAGTTGGCAACATTGAAGTGAAATGGACCAGGCTCAGAGCCAGAGTGGTAGATTTTAGGAGCACAGCATAAGCTTAGATTCTTATTTTTGAAAGAAAGATTAGCGTAGGTTTTCTTGTATTAGTTCTCAGCTTCATGGCTTAAAAAAAGAAAATGTCTCATAATCCCTAGAAAAAACTTTGTCCTTGGATGAGACACATTTACAAGTGAATTCCGTAGTGTGTATGTCCAGGAAAGGTCTCTATAACCCATTGAGAAATAGGAGAGCTCTAGACAGAATCCCAGGGACGGGGGAGCCTGGTGGGCTGCCGTCCATGGGGTCGCACAGAGTCGAACACGACTGAAGTGACTTAGCAGCAGCAGCAGCAGACAGTTTAGGTGAGTATAAGAGCACCTGAACAAGTGGTTCAGATCTCAGCCCCCACATCCAGAAATTTTGATTCACTAGCTCTTGCAAAGGAGCCTAAGAATCTGTATTGAAAAAATTGAGCCAGTTCATTATTCTAATGCCATCTTTCCTGGTGGCTCAGATGTTAAAGAATCTGGCTGCAATGCGGGAGACCTGAGTTCGATCCCTAGGTCAGGAAGATCCCCTGGAGAAGGGAATGGCAACCCACTCCAGTATTCTTGCCTGGAGAATTCCATGGACAGAGGAGCCTGGAGGGCAGTAGTCTATGGGGTCTCAGAATTGGACACGATTGAGTGACTAGCACTTTTTTTCACTTTCATTCTGATGCTGCTTGTTAGTTCATTGTCCCCACTGTGAGAAATCTTAATTTAGAGGCTTGAAATGCAAATCTAGATGGTGATCCTGGAATCGAGAGAGAGCTAGCAGGCAGAAGTGAGTCAGATGGTGATAGAGGGCGATGCAGAGGAATCTAATGATGGCTGTGGAGTTATGGCTGATTTACTTAATTGGTTTACAGATTATTACTAATGAGACCGTGTGTATCAATCAATTCAATTAAGTGGCCATAGTTCCTACTCCTGTCCCTGGTCAGCACTCTCTTATAATTTGTGTATTTTGCCACAAGTAGGTTTAATCAAGGATGAATAACTGTAAATTCCATACCTGTTATTGCAAAAATAACTTGGGAGCCATTGATGTGCTGCTGATAAGTCGTAATATGAATTATGTAATTGATATGAGTTTTCTTCTTTTTAGGTCTTCTTGACAATGTAACAGTTCTTATTGGAATTGCTTATGAAGGAAAAGCCATAGCGGGAGTTATTAACCAGCCGTATTATAACTATCAGGTATTACTCTTAAATGATCCCAAATATTTTTTCAGCTAAATAATTATGGTGTTCTATGATTCTTAATGCTATCTAATCTACTGGTTTCTAGCTTGGTTGCACCTGCAGTCTGGGGGAACTTTTCAAAGTAAGGATTCCCAGATCACACCCCAGATGTACTGAGTCAGAACCTCTGGGGGTGATGATACCAGGAATGTGTATGTACTTATATATACAGACACACTGTATGTGTTGCATATATTTTTTTACATATGCCTTATGATTCAAATCATAAGCAAAAGTTTGGGAATTACTGATATGGTTCTTGATTAGCTTGGTCATTGAGACACCTGATTTACAGGTGGTGCTTGAAGCACATTGAAGAAATGAACCATTTCAACCAAGAAAAGAGGCTAGCCATGTTGTTTTGCAGGTAATTCCACATAATGCCTAAATTATGGTCAGCATTAAATAAATATGCTCTTGCGCTGTTTCCTCTTATTTTGTCTCTCTAATCTGCTTTGACTTTCTATTATACTCTTAAGAAATTGTCTTTTTCTAGAATTGTTGTTCTCCTAGAACAAGAGGCTAATGTACTTCCAAATCAGGAATATTACCATTAGATCACACGAAATGTTAAAGGAAATTGTTGAAATAAAACACTTAAGGTATTTACATTAGTGTAACCTTGATCGGTCATTAGAGAAAAAAGTAACCAGAATGGGGACTATTACTTCTGAGTCTCCAAATTGAGTTAAGAGCAGGATTTCTACTTCTCAGATAACTTTGGGTTTTTCCTACCGTGTATATAACTTTTTTAGTTATAATAATGTGCTTCTTAAGAGTGTCATGTAAACTTTAAAGTGAGCTAATACTGTTACTTAAAAGAGTGGCATTTAATTCATAGATAATATTGCAATGCATGGCACCATTTTTCAAAAAAAAGGTTTGCTTTGGAGTTACTAAAAATTTCCATCATTTCTTTCTGAGATTAGAATACTTGTATTCACTTTCCACAGAACAATGAAAATCAGAAGTTAAGGGAACCCAGGAATGACACCAAGGTGAGAAAAATAGCTAGGCTTTTGGCTCCACTGGTAGGTAGAAAGTGGTACCCCAGGCAGCCAGTGTCTATGCCATTTCCCAGCTCATTTTCCCTTGTTCTGCTTCTCTCCTTTGTTACCTGTCCTTTACCACCTCTCCTTCTGTACACTCTCTTACTCTTTGCCTCTTCCCTCTTGCTTATGCCTTAAAATTTGTTGCAACAAGGAGAAAAATCGCTCATCTTTGTTGGTAGTTTACAAGGCTGAATGTTCAACTTAAAACCTTCATCATTTATCAGGAGCTTCCTGTGTACTGCCAGACTCAAGGACCTACATGCATATCTCATTCTGACATGCTCCATCATTCTTTAAGAACACCTTCATCCCCATTCAAAAGATGAGGACACTGAGACAGATCACTTGCCCTGATTGGTCACTGGCAGATCTGAGATCTAAACCACAGTCCACTGCTCTGTTAGTCACATAAAGGACTTCACAGTTCAGACTGTATTATTGCTGCTAACAGATACTGAAGCTGGGAAGCATTCAAATTAAAAGAGCATGGCAGAACCTACTGTGTAGGACAGGGAACTCTTCTCGGTGCTCTGCAATGACCTAAATGGGAAGGAAATCCAAAAGATCAGGGACACATGTGTATGTAGAGCTGATTCCTTTGCTGTATCACAGAAACTAACACAGCGTTGTAAAGCAGCTATCCTCTGGTAAAAACTTTTAAAAAGAGAATTCTGAACAGGAAATAAAATTTTAAAAAAAAAGAGCGTGGCACCATGCGAAGAAACCCAGTCTGCCTGAACATCAGAGCTAGCTCATTAACCATGCTGAATCTTAGTTATTCATCAGTAAGATGAACGTGCTAGCCTTTATGACACCCAGACAGTTGGTGTGGGGACCTTGAATGGGAGAGACAGTGAGAGAGGCTGAGAGATCAGGAGCTCAGAGGGAGGCTAGCCGGCTGTCTCGTGGGGTTTGCACTTACCTTGCCAGGGTGCCAAGAGTCCAGGGTCCCATCCTTTTTGCCTTCATGTTTATTTACACAGGGCATATGAGTTTTCTAGGGCCCAGAATACTCATGTATGTCCCCTTTTAAGTGTGCTTTCCTTTCTTTTTCAGAATGACTAGAGAGCTGAATAAGTAGGGTTTTTAAAAATATTTTTATGTATTATTTTTTTAATATTTTTAATTTTTTGGCCCCACAACATGTGGGATCTTAGTTCCCCAACCAGGGATCTCACCCACGCCCCCTGCATTGGAAGCATGGACCTTGACCACTGGACCACCAGGGAGGGCCCCATTAATAGGTTTCTTGAGAGTTGGTCTCTCTTGAAGTTGGTCGCAGCAGTTGAGCTGAAGTGTAATGAGCACCCGGAGCCCATCAGTACTCTGAAAAGCCCAGCCTCTCCTACGGTGTAGATGCGAGAGCAAAGAGGAGAGGCAGGCGAGCATGCGCTGAGCCCCAGCGCCTGTTCTTTGGTTGTTCCTCTGTTGCCCATTTGCAGAGTGCTCTCAGCACTTTGGAAGCCAGCCTCCTCATCTGTAAAGAACCGCCTCGCCAGTGACACGCCCCTCCCGCAGGCAGTCAGCCCATTTCCAGTGACTGATGATTGGACCGGTGTAAAGGCCTGGCATTTCATCCCAATCTGGGATATGTTCCCAGTGTGGTACGACCCTGAGGAGCCGTCCGGGCTCCAGAGCGCCCCCTGGGGTCGGCCGCAGCTGCGGTCGGATCTGCATCACAGCTGTTTCTCCCTCTGCCCACTCACACCACCTCCCCGCCTTTGCGCAGTGTGGATGCCAAGGGCACTCCTTCATAAACACCGTTCTTAACTCAGAGCCCGCTTCCCCGGGAATCCAGCCCTGCAACCCAAGCGTCTTTCACTATAACAGCACCCAGAGTACTACCGTAGGGTAAATGAGATGGTGTGTGTGAAAGCATTTTGACAAGCGCGCTGAGGTGTAGATAGTCTAGTTCAGTGATGACACATAATTGGCTTTGAACACAGACGAGCCTCAGTTTGATTATCATCTCCCTAGAGTCCTTGGAGAAGGAAACGGCAACCCGCTCCAGTATTCTTGCCTGGAAAATCCCATGGACAGAGTATCCTGGTAGGCTACAGTCCACCCAAAGAGTCGGACACGACTGAGTGACTTCACTATACTATATACTATAGAGTCCTTGGTCAGGTTACCGAATGATTCCAAAACTCCTTTTCCTCATCTGTAAAATAGGGATGATAATACCTGCTACATGGGACTGTTCTGAGGATTAAATGAGATAATACATGTAAAGCTCTTAGTATGCTGCCTGGTACATGTTTAGGTATTCAGTAAAAATACATGTCTGTACATCCACTGTATTGCTATAATGACATTTCGATGACTTTGTGTTACCCATTTTGGGCATCAGGTTTAGTTTCCTCGAAATACAGGTTATGTTTTTCTATGCAAAGTCTATTGTTATAATAATATGGTTGAAAATTCTTTGAGCTCTGCAAAGGAAAATACAGATTCTGGGATTGCATTGTCATTGTCATTTTACCACCATGATTGTCAGTAAAGTTTTTTAACCCTGACCCCATTATCCATGGCCACTTTTCAGTATTAGCCTCTTCAGTCACTTTGTCTCTATAGCAGCCAAATATATTATCACCATTTCCTGTTCCCATAGTAATGTGATCCCTGTTGTTCCTTGGACAATGAAAAGTAATCAATACATGGTATTTCATTTCCTGGGAATTTATGTACCTTTTGCAAAACAGCTCTTTGCAAATACAATAATGAGGCTGTTGGATAACTCTAATAAGAGGACCAGGAATCAGTATGTGATATTGCCTTTCCTGAAACTCCAGGCAATAACCAGAAGTTTCTTTCCATACTTTTGAAGTCCAGTTATTATTATTATTATTATTATTATTTTTGGCTGTGCTGCATGTCTTGCAGGATCTCAGTTCCACAATCAGGTACAGAAACTGGACCACAGCAATGAAACCCAGATCCTAGCTACTAAGCCACGAGGGAACTCCCAATTATTAACCAAAACAACAATGAGAATAATCAGTTGATCCTCTCAGGAAAATTTCTTTCTCAATTATACTGTTTTGTACTTTGTAACATTACCATTTTTTTTTTAATCATGCTGCTAATATAACTAAATGTTCTATTTATTTACAATGAACCTTTTTCTCCAAGTGATGATAAACAAGCTTTGCTGTTGTTTCATCCATTTACACAGGCAGGACCAGATGCTGTGCTGGGGAGAACTATCTGGGGAGTTTTGGGTTTAGGTGCCTTCGGATTTCAGCTGAAAGAAGTGCCCGCCGGCAAACACATCATCACAACTACCCGGTCCCATAACAGCCAGTTGGTTACGGACTGTGTCACTGCTATGAACCCTGATGATGTGCTGAGAGTGGGAGGAGCAGGAAATAAGGTATGAAAATCTGTCCATCATCTCCTCTGAAATGCAACTGAATCACTGAAAGAAATAACTGAGCTTTTACAAAATGTGAAATCAGAGTTTGGGAGAAGAGAAGAAAGATTGTTATTTGCCATTTCAGCAACATTTGATTTTTTTTTTTTAATGTTGTGGTTCAAGTCTTTTTTAATCTAAGAGAGTTCAGTGATAATATAAGTCATTTGCATAAGACCCCATGCCTGTTGCTGATCCTTTTTCTCTCAAGGACCCTCTTGGATTACTTCCTAGGTCTTCTGTAGACTCTAAGGATGGATGCCTCCCCAATTCATTCATCTAGGCCCACATCCTGAGAACATAGTGAAGTGAAACACAGTTTGATCTCCATCCCTGATCTCCTCTCATCTGATTGCCCCTTGGTTATCATCATGATGACACCCTTCAGGCGCCTCAAATTCAGCATCCCCAATTGGAGCACATCCTGTCTCTGCCTGCACCCAGATGCGTTCCGCTCTCTATTTTCTGTCTGCTTAATGGCATCGCCATTTTCCTAAATGTTCTAGCCAGACACCTGAAAGTCATCATGTCCTCCTTCCTTCCTCACACCCTATCAATCTGATCCTACTTACAGATCTTTTTAATTCTCCTCTAAAGTCTCATCCATCTCAACTGCCAGTGCCCTAGTTGAAACCTATCATCATCCCACATCCAGACTTTCCAGCAGCTTCCAAAGTGGTTCCCTGTTCAAGGTCATGTCCTCACAGTGCCACTAGAGCGATGAAAACACGCAGCTTATCATGGCACTCCCCTGCACCACATCCCTGGGTGATTCCACTTCACAGCAGTTGAGAATGGGATGTAAATTCCTCTATATCCTGACATCCAAATGCCCCCAAGGATGTGTATTTCCCACTTGTGTGTCTGGGGCAACAAATGATAAATATTTATTGAACTGAATGGAATTCATTTCTCCTCCCCTACCCTTTGGAAGGGGGCTTCCCTGGTGGCTGAGATGGTAAAGAATCCGCCTGCAATGCAGGAGACCTGGGTTCAGTCCCTGGGTTGGGAAGATCCCCTGGAGGAGGGCATGGCAACCCCTTCCAGTATTCTTGCCTGGAGAATCCCCACAGACAGAGGAGTGTGGTGGACTATAGTCCATGGGGTCGCAAAGAGTCCGACACGACGTGAGCGACTTTGTGAGTGACTGAGAACACACACTCTTTGGAAGCAATAATCAGCTATTTCTAGATTTTCCAAAAGCATTTGCTTCTAAGAGAGTGAAAATTGGAAGTAACAGTATTTTGAAAAAAATTTTAAACATCTCAAAGTAAAAATATATTCCTGGTATTCCCTGAAATACGATTTCTCTTTACTCCTACTTTTGTAACTACGAAACCCATTACCTCTTTTGTTCCCAAAGGGTACCATTCCCCGTTGGAGCAAAGTCCCCATCCTGCTCAACCCCCCACCTCTTTTTCTTCTGTGAAAAGACCTTGTTGGGCTGTTCTTAACTTTTTTGCGTCAAGGACTTCTTTGAAAATCTAACGAAAGTTACAGCTAGCCCCTCTTCTCTCAGAAAATATTCCTGGTATAGTTCTTGGCACATAATAAAGACTTGATACAGATATCTTCAAAGAAAGAGAAAGCTTTTACTTAGAAGTCTAGAGCAAGGTTTAATGGTTTGAAGGTGTTCTTGAATACGGTAAACCTGAAAAGAATAGCTGGTTACCTTGTGTTCACTGAGGTTCTCCTCATTCTCCTGGCTGGTCTTTTCATCTCAGTATTGGCAGTCTGAATTTTATAGTACTAGTTATTTCACAGTGTAACCAAAAAATAAGCCAAGTGGCTAATGAGGGGCTGATAGGAAGCTTCTGTTTAGAGTCACACAGTTTCTATTGGCAACCTTATTTTTGTATGAATATTACAGGTATTAGTAATACGAGTCTTTTAAAATTCACACTTTGGTAGCAGAAATAGTAACAGATATGATTCTAAAACATGGCTTCCCAGGAGGCTCAGTGGTAAAGAATCCACCAGCAATGCTGGAGACGCAGGAGATGCAGGTCCGATTCTTGGGTTGAGAAGATCCCCTGGAGAAAGAAATGGCAACCCACTCCAGTATTCTTGCCTGGAGAATTTCATGTTCAGAGGAGCCCGGTGGGCTGCAGTCCATGGAGTCAAAAAGAGCCAGACATGACTGAGCATACACACACACGTGAATCCTAAACAAAGACTTAGGAAACTGCTTGTTGGATTAGTCAGCATCACACATCTGTTAGAACTTATCACAACTTATACATTACTGTGCTGGTTGATATTTCTGTCTTAATCTTTACACAATAATGGTCAAATTTTTACAAGATTAAAAAAACTTTACTTTTTCTATAACAAAATATATATTGCTTTCACAATAAAAAGAAAAACAAACAACATAAAAAAGGGAAAACTTTATTTTCCCAACTTGGAATATGAAGACGCTTCAGATATCCTCCTTATACTTATTTGACTACTTCCCCCCCACCCCCAGATCACTGTATAATTACACATGTACTCTGTATGTTTCTTCATAATATTCATGTCATTTATACCTGCTGAAGGCTTTAACCTAAGTTGAGTCTGACTGAGGGATCAAAATGCTTGAGAAAAAAAAAACTAGCAGT
Source organism: Cervus elaphus (assembly GCF_910594005.1). Taxonomy (NCBI): domain Eukaryota; kingdom Metazoa; phylum Chordata; class Mammalia; order Artiodactyla; family Cervidae; genus Cervus; species Cervus elaphus. The sequence continues at coordinate 25,707,405 of NC_057828.1, read as the reverse complement.
TTCTCTTTAATGGTACCTCAGTCATTTCATGGCCAAGGGATTATTATGCTCTTAACCTTACAGATAATTCAGCTGATTGAAGGCAAAGCCTCTGCTTATGTATTTGCAAGTCCTGGATGCAAGAAGTGGGACACCTGTGCTCCAGAAGTCATTTTACATGCTGTCGGAGGTTAGTCCATTTTATTTGGGGGAATTAACAGGTTTTATACAGTTTTCATGTTATGCTCAGACATAATATTTCGGTAGTATTACTTGACCTAGAGTCTTAAAATGTAAATGATAGAAGGAAAGTTAAAGATTATACAGTCCAACCCCTGCATTTTATAGGTAAGAAAGTAGATTTCCAGCAAATTCATTCTTTAGTTAGTTTCTCCTTTGGACCTTGATCTGCACATAGTTAACGTAATGAAATCCTTATTAATTTATGGCTTTAATGCTTTTAGGGTTTTTTCCCTTGACAGATAGAATTATTTATTGTGATTATCCTCACCTCAGTTAGTTTCTTCTAAGCCAATATTGGTAAATGTCTCAGGGCTAATGCTGAAGATTATAGACTTGGAATTTTTTTTCTGACTCCAAAAATACGACAGATACATACATAACAAGATGATTTTTCACATTCAGATAGACATCAGATCACATCTGTATTGGGGCAGGGGGTGCCACAATGCATGGCTTGTCGGATGTTAGTTCCCCAACCAGGAATTGAATCCGGCCACGGGCTTCCCTTGTGGCTTAGCTGGTAAAGAATCCACCTGCAGTGAGGGAGACCTGGGTTCGATCCCTGGGTCGGGAAGATCTCCTGGAGAAAGGAAAGGCTACTGACTCCAGGATACTGGCCTGGAGAATTCCATGGACTGTATAGTCCTTGGGGTCACAAAGAGTTGGACACAAATGAGCACCTTTCACTTTCACAGCAGTGGAAGCACAGAGTTCTAACCACTGAATTGCCAGGGAACTCCTGTGATCACGTCGACTCTTAAACGCTTGATTTTCAGTCTGTCGTTTCTCCTGGTACTTTATTGCATCAATGCCTCGTTAGCACATTACGTGACAGGGAAGTTAAACCATCACGATCCATTTTCGTTCTCATTCAGACCTCCGTGGTGGTGCAGTGGTTAAGACCCTGCACTGCCAATGCAGGGAATGCAAGTCCAGTCCCTGGTTGGAAAACTCGGCTCACACGCCCTGCCACCGAGCCGCCCACTGCAATTACCGAGCCCATGCCTGACTGCTGGAGAAGCCCGTGAACTGCAGCCAAGACCCAGGGCCGCTAAAAACACATTTTAAAAGGGGGGAGGGGCTGGCAGGAGAAAATGCAAAAAACAAAAAAAAACGTTATATGAAACTGTAATATGACACAGTTATATTTTATGAGCATACTTCACTTAAACACTTACCAAATAAAGTGTTACTCATAAATGGTAAAATGAAGAAAATACTTTAGAATGCAGGAATTGTGGGTGATGGAATATAATCAATAGGAAAATAATCACTCCAGAAAAAGAGAAATTAATTGATACCAAGAAATATAAATTGAAAAATTCCTGTTTTGTAAGCCAGATTTCTCTAGGGCACAGAACCGGTTGTTAGCTGAATCTCATTCTTGTCTTTCAGAGGAATGTAAAAAGTTTCCCTACTCCCATTGGACATCCCAGATGGTCCTGTGGTTAAAACTCTGTGCTTCCAATGCAGGGGTCATGGGTTCAATCCCTGGTTGGGGACATAAGATCCCACATGCTGCACAGTAAGGCGAGAAAAAAAAAAATACTAAATTATTTTAATCAAGAAGAAAAAAATGACAGCCTTTAGTTAGTCTTAAATTGCAAATGAAATTAACACTTGACCTTTGCAGTCCCTCCTCATCTTCTTTATTTTATCCAGCATTCATTGTATATTATTACACAGGGAAGCAAGAAACACTTAGATGATCTGATCAGTCACTGATGTTGTATTGATGTTTTTTCCACAGGCAAGTTAACCGATATCCATGGAAATGCCCTTCAGTATAACAAGGAGGTGAAGCACATGAACTCAGCCGGAGTTCTGGCCACACTGAGGAATTATGATTATTATGCAAGTCGAGTTCCCCAGTCTGTTAAAAATGCACTTGTTCCTTGAAGGGAAATCTCGTCAACTCAGCCAGGAGAAGGACTTGGTTCTCAAAAATAATACATTTTAAAACTACTTGAATGGAATTTGAGCTCCACTTTTACTTCATTGTTGATCACCAGTTTACATTTGATTACTTAGAAGTATAAAATAGAATTTTTAAATGTCTTGGTAAATCAATCACCCAGACCAATTTTGACATCTGGAAAATTTGCAAGGTCACTCTGTGTCACATTTCTTTTCCTCCTTTTATTTGGAGCATTGAAAGAAAAGTTTATTTCCAATTGGCTGTCCTGATCCATTGTTGAATCAACATTCCTATTTTGTAAACCAGATTTCTCTAGGGCACAGAACCAGTGTTACCTGAATCTCATTCTTGTCTTTCAGTGTAATGTAAAAAGTTTCCCTACTCCTATCCTGACTACATTAAAATGTCATTGTATGTGTTGAAGAAACAGATTTTAGAGAAATGTTTCTTTATAATAAATTATTTACTTTTAGCTCTCTCTGTTATTCACCAGCTTTTTTTGTCTTGAGTACTTGAAAATGATATATTTTCTACTGTGGGCATTACTTTAATCTTATGACATCATAATGCAGCCTAACTGTGGAAAATTAGGTAATTGACCCTATTCCTTCCAAAGGGAGACATAATATATGCTATCAAAATTATTTGGACATTCTGCCTACATTTTTATTTTTTAAATCTGTGTCCGGTTTAAATTAATCATCCCCTAATCCACTACATGTCAAAATTACCTGGGAAGCTTTTCAGAAAATATGAATTCACAGCCCAGTGATTTTGATTCTTTGTTGTCATCCTGCATAATACTTTAATACAAGTGAAAATTTTACACTTAACTCTGTATTTCCAAAATAAGATCATTAACACATTTGAACAGGGTATGTCCATATGATGATAGTGATATTTGGCTTACCCTAACAGTTTTAACTGCATATTTCCAGTATTTCTTACAGAAACTAAATTTTTATTCACTGTATTTTCATTTTATATTTCACTGGAATATAGTTGATTTACAACATTGTATTAATTTCAGCTGTGCCACAAACCCATTCAACTATACATATACATGCATTGGACTTCTCTGGTGTCTCAAATGGTAAAAAATCTGTCTGCAATGCAGGAGACCTTGATCTGTGGGTTGGGAAGATCCCCTGGAGGAGGGAATGGCAACCCACTCCAGTATTCTTGCCTAGAGAATTCCATGGACAGAGGAGCTTGGCAAGCTACAGTCCTTGGGGTCCCAGAGTCAGATAAGACTGAGAGACTAACATGCACACACATACATACATAGATTCTTTTCCCATATAGGTTATTGCAGGGCATAGAGCATAGTTCCCTGCGCTATGGAGTAGGTCCTTGTTGGTTACCTATCTTATATATAGTACTAGTGTGTGTGTTAATTCCAAGATCCTAATTTGTAATATCCCTCCCACCCCATGTTTCCCCTTTGGTAATCATGTTCAGTTCAGTTCAGTCAAACTGAACTGAATATGTATCGAGTTGGTGATGCCATCCAACCATCTCATCCTCTGTTGCCCCCTTCTCCTCCTGCCTTCAATCTTTCCCAGCATCAGAATCTTTTCCAGTGAGTCAGTTCTTTGCATCAGGTGGCCAAAGTATTGGAGCTTAAGCTTCAGCATTAGTCTTTCCAATGAATATTCAGGACTGATTTCCTTTAGGATTAACTGGTTTGATCTCCTTGCAGTCCAAGGGACTCTCAAGAGTCTTCTCCAACACCACAGTTCAAAAGCATCAATTCTTCAGTGCTCAGCTTTCTTTATAGTACAGCTCTAACATCCATACATGATTACTGGAAAAACCATAGGTTTGACTAGTCAGACCTTTGTTGGCAAAGTAATGTCTCTGCTTTTTAATATGCCGCCTAGGTTGGTCATAGCTTTTCTTCCAAGAAGTAAGCGTCTTTTAATTTCATGGCTGCAGTTAGCATTTGCAGTGATTTTGAAGACCAAGAAAATAAAGTCTCTCACTGTTTCCATTGTTTCCCCATCTATTTGCCATGAAGTGTTGGGACCAGATGCCATGATCTTAAGTTTTTTTAATGTTGAGTTTTAAGCCAGCTTTTTCCCTCTCCTCTTTGACTTTCATTAAGAAGCTCTTTAGTTCCTCTTCACTTTCTGCCATAAGGGTCATATCTTTCTGCATATCTTGAGGGTGATTGACATTTCTCCCGTCAATCTTGATTCCAGCTTGTGCTTCATCCAGCCCAGCATTTTGCATGAGGTACTCTGCATATAAGTTTAAGCAGGGTGACAATATACAGCCTTGACATACATACTCCTTTCCCAATTTGGAACCAGTCTGTTTTTCCATGTCCAGTTCTAACTGTTACTTCTTGTCCTGCATACAGGTTTTGCAGGAGTCAGATAAGGTGGTCTGGTAGTCCCATCTCTAAGAATTTTCCACAGTTTGTTGTGATCCACACAGTCAAAGGCTTTAGTATAGTCAATGAAGCAGAAGTAGATGTTTTTCTGGAATGAGTTTGTGATTCTGTATATTTTAAGCTGGGGACTCAGTAGTCACTTGCAGATAGCACTCACTAGAGAAGATGATGGAGTGCTGTTTCCCAGGACAGCCACAGTCCAGCAGGAAGAGGTCTTAGTGGCTTGGACACCATTGGCCCCTGCCCCTTACAACGAGCTCTTCTCACTGTCCTGCTTTTCCTCTTCTCCCTACTGGCCACTCCTACTCTGTCTCCTTGCTCGGTTTCTCTTTGTCTCCCTTTCCATGATTGTCAGTATTCACCATGATTCTGTCCTAGGTTCTCGCTAGATGGTCTAATCCACAAGGAATGACTTCATTGATGGGTCTGTTACCTAGAATTCCAATATCTGTATCTAATTTTGAATAATCAAACTCTAGATTTCTATACCCAAAATCCTACTTTGATGTTTCGCTGGTGTCTCTGAATTTCAGGTGTAAAAACTCTTAATTCTTGCCTGTGTGTACTGTGCTGTGCTTAGTCACTCAGCCATGACTGACTCTTTGCAACCCCGTGGACTGAAGCCCGCCAGGCTCCTCTGTCTATGGGATTTTCCAGGCGAGAGTACTGGAGTGGGTTGCCATGCCTTCCTCCAGGGCATCTTCCCAACCCAAGGAACAAACTCAGGTCTCCCACACTACAGGCAGATTTTTGCCTACTCCTCTTTATTTTACAAATGCCCAAGTTGATCCCGATAACTGGCCATGTTTGACAATTACCTCTTTCTAAGAACAGAGTTCTCTATCTAAAAACAGTGAACTAAACCTAATTTAAAAAAAAAAAATCTAAATTCAATGTGAGAATAACTCTGAAGGGATTTTCCATAGGCTCCTATATAAAAACTTGAATCATCCAGGTGGCATATTTGGAAGTTTGCATCCTCTCTTCACTCCCATTGCTTCTATATTAATTTACACACTCCTACCCCTTTATTTCTTCCTTGAATCAGTACAGTGTCTTCCTGACTAGTCTTCCTTCCTGCACTGTTATTCCTCTCCAACCCATCTGTCCCTGGCCCCAGGTTGACTTTTTAGAAAAATCAAATCCATTAATGCCACTCACTTCCTCAGAAATCTTTTATGGCTTGCTATTGCCTTTAGGATAAAATACAAGTTAATTATAATGACATGAACCCCCCTTTTTTGGCATGCAGCATGTGGGAGCTTAGTTTCCTGACCAGGGATCAAACCAAGCACCTGCTGCATTGGAAGCATGGAGTCTTAACCACGGGTCCACCAGAGAAATCCTGACATATGAGCCTCTTGATGTTACAGCTTTTTCCTTCTCTGGGATCACCTCTGATTACCAACTTAACACTGCAGCCATGCTCAACCATTCAAAGTTCCCGCATGTTTTCCCTCACCTTGGCCTCTATTTATTCACTTAGTCAGCAAATATTTTTTGAGAGACTTCCCTGGTGGTCCAGTGGTTAAGACTCTGCTCTTCCAAATGCAGGCAGCAGATTTGAGCACCTGCTGTATGTCAGACATGGCTCTTGGTATTGAACATTTCAACAGTGGATGTAAGTCTGTTTCTTTGTTGAGCTCATGGTCTTGTAAAGCAATGACAGAGATAATATTATATGTAATATGATACAGATAATAAGGAAATGAAATTATTTTAGATTGTGGAAAATGGCTAAATAGGAAACCAAGGAGGAAGAAGAGCAGGGAAGCAGCTGGGGCTGGGAGGGGGGCCAGGAAGAAGATACCCTATAGATAAAAGTGGGGATGTCTTCTCCAAGGAGTGATGTCTGAGCTGAAAACTGGATGCAAAGAGGTTAACAATATCGAGAGCTGGGTTTACTAGTGAGAATAATTGTCTCTGAGAAGAGAAAGAAAAAAACAAAAATGTAAAGAAAGCCAGAGTAGGCTGAAGTAAGGTGAACGAAAGGAAGAGTGTTAAAAGTGAGGTTGGTGAGGTAGGCAGGGGCCACATCATTAAAAACCAAAAAAAAAAAAAAAAAGCTTTTTTTTTGGGAGGGGGCGGGGGTGTGGGAATTCCGTGGTGGTCCAGTTGGTTAGGACTCCAGTTAGTTAGAATACTGTGGAGGGCCTGGATTCAATCCCTGGTCAGAAAACTAAAATTCTGGAAGCTAAATGACACAGCCAAAAAAACAAATAAAAGCTCTCTCTCTTTTTTTTTTTAAGTTTTAAGGGTTGAAGTGAAATGAGAGTGACTACTAGAAGGTATAGATATTTCAAGTTTAGAAGATAGTAGTATTGAAATACTCCTTTACCTTATCTTAAAGATTTTGTCCAAAGGGAATTTTAATGGGGAAAAAAGTGTATTTCTCATGTGTGTGGAGAGAGATTGATGGACATTCTACTTCAACTATTAAATTCTTAGTGATGACTATATTGGAAAGGGAAATGAAGCAAAGAGAACCCATCATTTCTAGCAATCAATTTACTGGAACCACTTTGTGAACTTTTCCCAAAAGTACGACAGCCTAACAGCATCTAAAGGGAAGAAGCATCTGCCAAAGAACATGACGCTGTTGGTTTTATTAATGCCCGATAAAGAGAAAGGGTGATCACAATAGTAATTTTCATCAATTGGTAATGATGCTGGGACAATTTCCACGCCAATGGTAGCTGCAGCCTTTATGCCCTTCTCAATCACCTCCAGATAGAATTCATGCAGGATTTTAGATACCATGGTGCCTGAAGAGTTGGTGTCCTACTGACTGAAAGGGTCCACCATCCCCAAGCCTCCCAGAAAGGCCTTGAGGCCCCAGTTCTTTTCCAGTTTCAACTGAGGTTAAGTACAAATCCACATCACTCTTGTCCATACTCTGTGAGCTTGCCCAGGCTATTACTTTCTCAGTGGTGAGTTTATCCTCAAGCTTCTGCAGACAATTTACTCCATTTGGCAGCAGCAAAGTCATGCTTGGCTCAGCACGATCAATGAAGCTCGGATCAGCAAAATGATGCTTGCTTTGTATGGTATTTCCGGGATCTTGGCTTGCACATCCTTTGGGAAGGTGAAATTAAAGGACTTGCTTTGTTTTAGCCTCTGCGTGGATTTGCTCACATCCTTGTTCAGCTAAGATTCTCCCTCTTCCGTGTTTTCTTTATCAAGGTCCTGGTTGCGCTGCCCTTTGAAATAGACTGTGTCCCACCAGAGCCAGGATGGCAGAGTGAAGCCTTAGAAAATGGGTCCCTGATATTTTTTCATTTGTTTGTTTTCCACCCAGGAATTAATCTTATTACTTTCTTCTACAGTATTTACAATAGCAGATTCCATGCTGACTAGGTAAAATTTCTTAACAGTATCCAAGTACTCCTGAAGAAACTGATACATCATTTCTCCATAGTCTGTTGGTGATGTTCAGTTAAACATGAACTGGGTTTCTTTAATTTGTGGGTTTCTTTAATTCAGTCAGAGGCTTTTGAAATCGGAGATGTACATTTTCTGACTTTTTGGCATGATCTATTGTTGCTCTGAGTCTTGTGTTCGTTAAAGTACTTCATTTTGAATGCAGTGTTTTCTGAAGCCTCTACACAGAGCTGGCCTCAAGCTGATGAGCTGGCCTTAGGCTGATGAGATACTGATGGGGAAAAGAAAACATTGTCCTCTTTTGACTTTTTGAACTTATGAAACAGATTAAATGCAAATTGGGCGTTTGCTTCACTGAATCATGTGCTAGCATTTTCAAACTGAAGACTTATTATGCTTATAATTTTATCTATATTTTCTTCACATCAAGCTTTCCTTTTCCATGAAATATTGAACTGCAGTATTTTTACCTATAAGTATTTTAAAATAAAATATTCCTTTTAAACTTGAAAACAATACATATTCACTAAGGATATTTTCACAGTCCACATAAGCTTTCTAGTAGCACTTTCATAGCAGTTGTGACGAAAACTGAGTTATCCATAATCACCATTTTCTTTTTTAGTATCTGCTAAATATGGCACATATAAATGGCAACTTTTGTAGACAACTTTTATAATTACAGTTTTCTCTGCACTGCCTTCTGTAAGAGGCATAGCCAAGGGGAGAGAACTGCTATCGATGCCAAAAATCTTAACTCTCTGTGCACCAATGCTGAAAAGAAATATAGAGACAGAATTTTGGAGGAATGAGAAAAATGGATTCTATCTTTGCCTGGCAAGGGGGAATACACAGCAGGCAAGGGCCTCAAGAACTGTGCCCCCTTCTCTGGGGAGTAGGGGAGCTTTTATATCCCAATGAAAGTCTTACATTTTATTTTTTCTTTGGCAAAATTTCCAAATAGCCACAGTGGGCATCAGGCAAGTCAGTAACCGGGTCTGGTGTCCCCGAAGTTATCAGACCTGACTTCTTTCTGAAATTGCAGAATGCTCCCAGAGAGTATAGGGGGAGAAGAAAGCCAGGTGCAGAGTACAATTCATGTGGAGTCAGAAAGTAATCAGCTTTGTTTAGCCTTGTGAAGGACAAATCCAGCCACAAGGGTTTGTCAGTAGCAACAGCTAAAGAATAGCCAAGATTACTTAACTCTTTCAGGCCTGTTTATGTTGTTTCCTCAGCCTGTTCATTGTTTCCTTACTTTCTTTGTGTATCAGAAAATCAGTCTCATTTTCATTTAAGAAAAGTTTCACCTCTGTTTTTGCTGCAATACTCTTAGCAACATAATCATGTGCATGATTTAAAAAATCTGTATAGAGTAAGACGGTGAAGAATTTGAAAACTTTTGTTGACTTAAAAAAATGCACAACGTGAGAGTTGTCAGTGAAGTTTTATCTGGGGCAAAATGAAGACTGCAGCCCAGAAGACAGTGCCTCAGATAGCTCTGGGAAACTGCGCCAAAGAGGCAGGAGGGAAGGTCAGTATATATGTGATTTTGGTGAAGGAAGAGTGCATGTAGTCGAGGACACAATTTTTGTAGAAGGTTACTGCTAGTTATAAGGAACAGTCGTCACCAGGACGGATATTAGTGCTTTTCTATATATGAGGAGATACAAGAATTGGGTTCATAGAATCGGCTCCTGAAAATATCTAACTATCTGAAGACCTGTCCTGCCCGCTTTTCCCAGAGCACAAAGTGCCTCGTTTCTGCTCTCCACCCTGAACTCCTACGAGGGGATGTTGAAGGTCAGCAGCTGCACAGAATTTAACCCCTGTAGAGGTAAGTGGCAAGTGCCCATGGCAGGTACCAATTTGCAGTTTACACTTTGGAACAGCTAGTCTCCAAAGATTGCCCATTTATTAATTTCCTAGAGCTGCTGTCAGACATGACCACACACCAGGTGGCTTAAAGCAACTGAAATTTATTCTCTCACAGTTCTGGAGGTCAGAAGTAAAAAATCACGGTGTTGGCAGAGTTGGTTCCTTTTCAAAGTTCTGAAGGAGACCATTCCACACCTCTCTCTTCACTGCTGGACATTTCCGGTAATCCTTAGCATCTCTTAGCTTGTAGCTGCATCACTCTGATGTCTGCATCTGTCTTTCCCCCCATGAGTCATCTCCCTCTCCTTTCTAGGAGGATGTCATCACGAGATTCTTAACTTTATTGCACATGAAAAGGCTCTATTTTCAAATAGTCACATTTCCAGGTACTGGAAACTTGGACATATCCTTTCCAGGGAACACAAGTCCACCCACTACAGTCCCCTGTGAATCACACCTCCTGGCATTCATGCTTTCTACATAGTCAGTCCCCTCTTTTGAATCTGTGAGGGCCCTGTGACTCATTGGTCACCAAAACTAGTGCCACAGAAGTGATGCTGTGTGACTCCCAAAGATAGATCAGAAGACTTGCATTTTTCACCTTGGTCATTTTTTAAAAAAATTATTTATTCTTATTTTTGGCTGTGCTGGGTCTTCATTGCTGACAGTCTTTTCTCTAGTTGGGCAAGCATGGGCTTCTCGTTGGGGTGACTTCTCTTATTGCGGAGCATGAGCCCCAGGGCACACAGGCTTCAGTAGCTGTGGCTCCCCAGCTCCAGAGCACAGGCTGAATAGTGTGGAACCCAGGCTTAGTCGTTCCACGGCTTGTGGAATCTTCCCGGATCAGGGATCAAACCCGTGTCCCCTGCATTGGCAGGTGGATTCTTTTCCATTGAGCCAAAAGAAACCTCCCATCTTGGTCTTTTTGAACTTCCACTCTTGGGGCAGCTAGCCACTACTTATAAAGTCATAACTGTCCTGCTTGAGGTGTTGCATGGGAAGGATCTGAGAAAATGTGGAGAGTAAGCAGCGCTTAGGCTTCCAGACTTCCCATTCCAAGCACCAAGTGGGAGTTCTACTGTAATTTCACAGATGACGCTAGGGGTAAAGAACCTGTCTACCAATGCAGGAGACCTAAGAGACACGGGTTCCATCCCTGGGTAAGAAAGATCCCCCAGAGGAGGGGCATGGCAACCCACTCCAGTATTCTTGCCTGGAGAATCCCACGTACAGAGGGACCTGGCAGGCCCTAGTCCACAGGGTCACAGAGTCAAACATGACTGAAGCAACTTAGCACAACTGCAAACAATCTCCAATTAAATAGCACCAAATGACCCCACACAAATTCCTGCTGCTGCTGCTGCTAAGTCACATCAGTCGTGTCCAACTCTGTGTGACCCCATAGATGGCAGCCCACCAGGCTCCGCCGTCCCTGGGATTCTCCAGGCAAGAACACTGGAGTGGGTTGCCATTTCCTTCTCCAATGCATGAAAGTGAAAAGTGAAAGTGAAGTCGCTCAGTTATGTCCGACTCTTAGCGACCCCATGGACTGTAGCCCACCAGGCTCCTCTGTCCATGGGATTCTCCAGGCAAGACTACTGGAGTGGGTTGCCATTGCCTACTCCGACCCAAATTCCTAACCCACATCAATAAGCTATATAATAAAATGGTGGTATTGCTTTAAGCCACTAAATATTATGGTGGTTTGTTAATAGCAAGAGAGAAACAGAAAAACATACTTTGAATTTCTATTTTTTTCTATTGAAAATAAATAAATCACATACTAAAATAAGGAGACCAATAAGTTACATAAATTTAATTATAAAGAACCAGCTTCTAAATAAAGCATCAAGAATCCTGTTAGGTAAAGAACTAGTTTAAATTATTCCTCTTCCAGTTCTTACAAAATCATATATGCACTTTACATTTAACTCCTGTTTTTAGTTTGTAAGTCTTCATGTGTGTTATTAGGTGGGTTCTTGAGCAAGCATGGGGTATTATAGATTGCTTTACACACATTTATCCACTCATTCATTCATTTCAAACTTAAAAAAATGTTGAATAAACAATGTATCAAAGTTACTGTTCAGTTCAGTCACTCAGTCCTGTCCGACTCTTTGTGACCCCATGGACTGCAGCACGCCAGGCCTCCCTGTCCATCACCAGCTCCCGGAGTTTACTCAAACTCATGTCCACTGAGTCGGTGATGCCATCCAGCCATCTCATCCTCTGTCGTCCCCTTCTCCTCCTGCCCCTAATCCCTCCCAGCATCAGGGTCTTTTCCAATGAGTCAACTCTTCGCCTGAGGTGGCCAAAGTATTGGAGTTTCAGCTTCAACATCAGTCCTTCCAATGAACACCCAGGACTGATCTCCTTTAGGATGGACTGGTTGGATCTCCTTGCAGCCCAAGGGACTCTCAAGAGTCTTCTCCAACACCACAGTTCAAAAGCATCAATTCTTTGGTCCGCAGCTTTCTTCACAGTCCAACTCTCACATCCATACATGACCACTGGAAAAACCATAGCCTTGACTAGACAGACCTTTGTTGGCAAAGTAATGTCTGCTTTATAATATGCTATCCAGGTTGGTCATAACTTTCCTTCCAAGGAGTAAGCATCTTTTAATTTCATGGCTGCAATCACCATCTGCAGTTATTTGGGAGCCCCCAAAAATAAAGCCTGACACTGTTTCCCCACCTATTTCCCATGAAGTGATGGGACCAGATGCCATGATCTTAGTTTTCTGAATGTTGAGCGTTAAGCCAACTTTTTCACTCTCCTCTTTCACTTTCATCAAGAGGCTTTTTAGTTCCTCTTCACTTTCTGCGATAAGGGTGGTGTCATCTGCATATCTGAGGTTATTGGTATTTCTCCCAGCAATCTTGATTCCAGCTTGTGCTTCCTCCAGCCCAGGATTTCTCATGATGTACTCTGCATATAAGTTAAATAAGTAGGGTGACAGTATACAGCCTTGACATACTCCTTTTCCTATTTGGAACCAGTCTGTTGTTCCATGTCCAGTTCTAACTGTTGCTTCCTGACCTGCATATAGGTTTCTCAAGAGGCACATCTCACACGCTAGTAAAGTAACACTCAAAATTCTCCAAGCCAGACTTTAGCAATATGTGAACCGTGAACTTCCAGATGTTCAAGCTGGTTTTAGAAAAAGCAGAGGAACCAGAGATCAAATTGCCAACCTCTGCTGGATCATCAAAAAAGAAAGAGAACTCCAGAAAAACGTCTATTTCTGCTTTATTGACTATGCCAAAGCCTTCGACTGTGTAGATCACAATAAACTGTGGAAAATTCTGAAAGAGATGGGAATACCAGACCACCTGACCTGCCTCTTGAGAAACCTATATGCAAAGTTACTGTAGTATGTGTTAAAACATTTTATGGTGCCCTCTCTACAAGACAGTTTGAGAATGTCTCTGTATTTAATTCTGGTCTATTAGCACAGCTATATTTTCTTCACCATACAGTAAATATTTTTCCTGGGGGACAGCAAGGCAACCCACTCTGGTATTCATTCCTGGAAAATTCCATGGACTGAGGAGCCTGGTGGGCTACAGTCCATGGGGCTGCAGTCAGACAGGACTTAGCAACTGAAAACACAAGTAGCTTCTCTCTTGGTATCACCTTTTACATTCTTATTATCTGTTTTCCTCAATTAAAATAATGTCTTTATCATGTTTCTCAATGAGGAATTGAAGGACTTACTCCTCAGAATAAGATGAGGCAATATAAATAAATAAGTATGCTTTAAACTTGGTTAAGATCCCAGGTGACTTTGTTTTCCATTTTGCAAGTCTCATAGATCTGGTTTCCTGATAGTACTCAAACTACTCGGTCGTGAAACACGCCCACATTTCTGTACTTGCCCCCAAATGGAATAAATGAAACCAATTCTAGTTTGTTAGCAAATTACTAATAGGCAAACATATGTGAGGTTTTGTTCTTAAGTCCTTTTTAGGCAGTGCTTTCCACAAGGACAGCTCTTTAGCTCCAGGCCCAGAGCTCTTGCCTCATCCTCTTTGCTCAGCAAAAGCCAAACAATAAAAAGAGACATTCAAAATGTAATATATTCTTTATTCTAAGAAGAATTAACACATAGTTGCAAGAATACCTAAATTTTGTTAAGATAATAGATGCAAATTTATTTTGTTTCCCAATTTGTAATTGTATTTTTCCAAGTAAATTTTGTATCACTCCCACTCCCTGGGCAATCAATGACTTTGCATCCTCTTTCCCATACCAATTATGATAGAGCAGGAGGGACCCCCAGTACCTGCCAGGCACTGTGGGGAATCCAAGAATGCCTAAGATAATAAGGTTTTAGCAAACAAGAATGTAGAGAGTTAGAAGTGTACAGAAGAGAAATTAATTTCAACAGAGACAGGCAGAAAGGCACAGTGTGGTGTCCAATATAATCACCTGGAGAACTTGATAAAATGAGATTAGGGATCCCATCCTCACAGAGTCTAACAGGAAGGTAGGGTGAGGGGAACAGTCCTATTCTGATGCAGGCGTCTTAGCTTTTGGAGGCTGGCCACAAGTAAGATGTAGCCATCTGGTGATGGGTTGGGACAGGCACAGATAACGCCTCTATAGCTGCACTACACACTCAAGGCTCATATTTAATTTAAGCAGCACGCCTTAGCGAAAACAGAGATGTCTTTAGGAGGCTGAGATGTATTTTTGTAATCAGTTCTTGGCCCCTTGAGCTATAATACCAGCCCCTGGAGTATGCTTGCAGGGCACTCGCCGGCACACACGTCATGAGGTTTAAGAGGACAGACGACCTCTGAAAGGCACGCTTGCACAGCCCAGGCAAATAGAGCCAAGACAAACTGGGGCAATGCCTGTAAGCAATGTCTTTTTATAAATAAATCTTTCATTTTTCAAGTTCGAAAGTAACTCTTGAAAATACATTCTTCTTTTGAAAACACAGGAAACATAATAAAAACCCTCCCCTATCTCTGGTGGAACCATGGCTGTTGGTATACACGCTTCCAGGACTTTTTTTGTGGGTGTTTATATACAGTGCCCCAGACAGTATGATCTCAGGCGGCCTCAGCTGCAGTGGCCTGAAGCAGAGTTTCCAGTTCCCAGCCAGAGACTGAGGTTGGGTTGTGCAGTGAGAGCCGCCGAATCCTAGCCACTAGACCAGTGGTCAGTGACAAGGCCCTGGCCCTTCAGCTCTGCAGAAATGAATTCCCGCAAAGACAGAAAGTAGGGAAATAAAGTGTTTATTAGGAGGAAAAGAGAACAGTACATATGGATAGACACCCAGGTGGACTCAGAAAGTTGCTCCCTTTTGGCAGCTTAAATCACTTATATGGGGCGTTTCTTCTAGGTTTCCTTTGGCCGATCATCTTGCTTTACCTGGTTCTGAGTCCGTATTCAGTTTATCTCAGGATCCTCCCGTGTGTGCATGCGTATCTCTCAGCCAAAATCGATCTCTCAGTCTCTTCCAGCAAAGAGGACTGTGGGGAGTTTGACATCACTCCCGTTTTGGCCTCCAAGCTTTCCAATCAGGAAAGTCTCCTTGACTTCAAGAATGAGAAATGTATAGTCTCTTATCTTTTATCTGGGCAGGGCCCAGCCTCCTCTCTCAATTGAACTGCTATTGATATTTTGGAGTTTCTGTCCACAGGGAATGAACTCCAACTGCTCACCCTGGTGGGAGGCCCATCTACCTCCTGCCTCAAATCCTCCCTGAGAGACGTACACCCCAAGAAAACTTTATTGGGAAGATGAAGGGTGAAGGTCTGTCTTCCGTAGCTTCTTCAGGCTGGCAAGGGGCTTGTAGACCCTACCTAGCTGGGGTCACGGAGCTCTCGCCCTATCTCATTAAAGGGGCCCCAAGGTGGCTTCTGTTGTTATTTTGGCAGGATCAGCTGTGGGAAGTGGCTGAAGTCCCTGCATCACCATTGTCCTGTGATGCCCTAGAGAAAACAAACTAAATAATTAGAGAAGCAGGGGCTAACAATTAGTAAAAGACTGTTAAAATCAGAGGCTCAAGCATGTTTAGGAATACGGTCAGCATATTGGCCATACTGATTTATATTTTTCCTAGTGCCCTGCTGTCTTCTCTACTGTTGCAAATCCGCAACTAGGACATTTCAGTCCAAGAAGCAGGCCTGGGACCAACAGGTTGAGGCCTTCCATCTTAAGAAGAGAGAAATACTAAACGTTTAACATAAATCAGTATGGCTGAAACCATGAAGGAGGTTATAAGAAAATGGAAACATCCCATCAGAAAGTTTCTAATACCTTGCGGGATCCAGGAGAACAAGTTAAGAGAACCAGCTTTCAATTTCCCCACCCATACTGAATAGTGAGGATTGGTGGTTAATCGTCTGTTGAAGCCAGGTGGCCTGCTATTGCGTTTTCTCAATATCGGTCTGTATCTGGTAAGAGGTGTTAATGTATGTGCAACAAGAAATGTTGGCAACTGCCATAAGCCCTCCTTGTTCTGCCAACTGATAAACCAGGGCCAGATGGTTGTCAAATACCACCTTGGCCAGTGAGTCTAGAGACTTCTGTAAATTAGTAAGAGAGTCAGTGGTATTGTTAGCTATGGTGGTAAGAGTTACAGATAAGTTTTGAAGGACATGTTGATGGGCGGCTACCCCCCAGCATGGTAACAAGGTGTACCCAAAGAAATAGGCGTCTCCATCTAGGATGCCACCAGGTAAATCTAGAGTTAATCGAGTAAACAGCTTTAATAAACTTAAATTCATTTAAGGAGTGGATTGAGGAAGGAGTAACCAAGGTTGCCAGCATATACTGTGTGGACATGGAGTTACTGTGCAGGCAATTAGTGGTCCATCGTTTCTTATCTACCTGGCATATGAAAGTGTATCTTGGTGGGGTACAATAGACTAACAAGCTTAAGGTTTTATGATCTAGCCATCCAATTCTACTGTTTCAGAAATGTACTCCAACCATATACCCAATGCCTTCCATCCATGTTTGTCCTGGTATCTGTTCCTTTAATGTGGATCCTTTTTCCTTCTAACTTGTTTCTTGTTAGGATAGGCAGCTTCAGGCCTAAGGTGAATTCTTACAGGTTGGGCATGTATGGCCATTCTAGGGATTTCTTTGTTCCACACTGAAGGATCCACTTCTTGTACAATATGGCTGGGAATAGGACCTTGCTTTTCTGGCTGGTCTGTCTTGGTCAGAGTCAAAGGAAAGTGCTGCAGCCTCCTAACTGGAGTATGGCCCTGATAGAGCTCAGAAGATCTCTTTCCAGTAGTGGGGTGGGACACTGAGGCACAACTAAAAAAGGCAATCAACTGCGTGAAATCAACTGCGGCTCACATTGACAAGTGAGAGGCCCAGGGAAATAATGGCTGTGAGGCTTTCCATTGACACCAGTTACAGTACAGCTTTTGGAAGAGGGAGGTCCAGTGTGAGAAATTAAGACAGAGTAAGTGGCTCCCATGTCAACTAAGAAATGGATTTTCTTACCTGCCATGTCAGGACTGCCCGGGGCTCCTCAATGGAGATAGACCTCTTGTTAGGGGGAACCTTAAGAAGCTAGAATCTCTGGGCCACCTCAGTCATCCAGCATGGCCATTTCAGGAGGGGGAGCCCCTCTTCCCCTTTGGGATTGAGGGCAGTCCCTCTTCCAATGACCTGCTTGTTTGCAGGCTAGGCATGACCTGGGGGAGGGGAGTGGGGTTCTTTCTGGCACTCTTGGACCCAGTGGCCAGTTGACTTGCATTTGTAGCATTCCTCCTTGTTGGTCTTACCTCCAGATGGATAGTTGGACTTTCTTGGCCCCCTTGGGTTGTCCTGAGGTCACAAGATATGGCCGACAGCAATGGCTATCAGTTGTGCATGAGCCTTGGCCTGTCTTTTCTCCAGCTTTCCCTCTGGAGCTTAGTCTTGATTATTGAATACTCCAAGGGCCACATCCAGGAGTAGAGGCATGGAAGTCTGTGGGCCAAATTCTAACTTTTGAAGTTTCCACATATTAACAGCATCAGGGACAGGCTGGCTGATAAAAAAGTGTTGTCCCAGCAGGGACTGACCTTTGAAAGTGGAGGGATCTATGTTGGTATACTTCCTAAAAGCCTCCACAAGCTGTCTGTGAAAGAAGGGGCTGGATTTTCTTTCTTTTCCTGGGTCACTACTTTAACCTTCTCACAGTTAAATAACATCTTGATACACTTTCTCATCCCTTCTAATACACATTAGATTATGAGTTTCCTGGTTTCTGTTCCTGTCCAGGAAGTATAATTCCAAGGAATTATACCTGGGACTGCATCTCCACCCAGAGCATATTCAGGTTGGGCTCCGGCAAGTTAGTCAGCAAGCCTCTGGGCTGCTGTCCAGATTCTGTTTTTCCTCAGAAGTACAATAAGTATTAGCTTGGCCAAAATGTTCATTCAGGTATGGAAAAACCCCAATGGACATTTTGGCCAACCCGATAGGACTCCTTGGACATCCTTCCAAGTTAAGTCATAACCAGAATTAGAGCATGAAACTCTTCATGAAACTCTACTTGGGTCTTCAGAAAATTGTTTCTGTTTGCTTTGGGCTAAGTTGGTTAAGAAAGGGGACTCTGACTGTCCCTTCACCTTTGCCACTTCTGTTAGAGAGTGTAATTTCCCTGATCCTGGGTGATAGGAAGCTCCAACGGTGAGAGGACAGAGGGATTAATCTCTCCTTTCTGGGGTAACTGAGGGGATGGAGGGACATGGGGAGGTGGAGTTTGGGTTCGGTCAGATGGATCTGGAAAAGTAGGGATACTGTCAGGAGCAGGGGGAGCTAGGTATCCCCCTGAGAGATGGGCGAGCTTCAAAGGGGATCATCTAAAATAAATGATGGTTTTTTTTTTTTTTTTTCCTGGTTCCCCAGGTTTTGAATTACAAGAGCCACATAGGGTGGAATTTTGGTAATGGACCATGAAAGCCTGACTAGAGGGACCCTCAATCCACTCTCCCATCCAGTGGCAATAAATATGCAATTGCAGGATGGTAATATAGAGACCCGTCTTCAGGTAGTTTTTCTCCATTCCCCAACTTATATGAAGGCCAGGCACTGTTACAGTAGAACTTAAGTTTTCCCTTTCCTAGCCTTTCTGTTAACCTACAACCGAGAAACCTCCGGGAAATGGAATCTGTTGTTCCAAAAAACATTTGCTAGGAGACTTTGACCTGAAGGGGTTCAGGGTGCCCCCCAAATTCCTTCCAAACCTGATGGAGTTTCCAGACCTCTACCATCCCATAGATTTCTGACACCTCTGGTCTCCCTTAGTACCTTTAGGTGTCCTCCCCAGATGGCCAGGCGAGGACATATGAACCACTGCCGACCAGCTGCTAGGACTTTCCTTAAGAGGGATCCCTCGTCTCTACAGCTTATGTCCTATGATAAGTCTTCCTACGCTGGGGTGTACTCCTCGTGACTGAGTATCTACAAAGTTTATAATTCGGGCTTCTGGGTAGCGGCCAGCCTGATAAGCTGTCTGTAGCAGTGTGTATGCTGCCAAGGCCTGGAGTGAAGGGGGTCCAGCAGTTGCAAAATAGAACCCTTGAAGGAAATGGAGTTGGGCACTATGGAAGATGGCACGGGGTTGAAGGCTCAAGGGCTGGGAGGCAGAGAAATTCTCACAGTAAATTTCTGGGCATTGAGTGAGGTGAGACACTAGACAGCAGAAAAACCCAAAATCCTTTGCCCTTTCATCCTGAGAAGTGTAAAAGAACTGGGCTTCGGCTGATGACTTTGTCTCACATAGGCAGCACTGGGTCTGGCAGTGGTGGGGACACAGTTTAGGAATAATATCCAGGAAATCGTTCCCTAAAAGGTTGTGGAGATACGAAGTGAGAAAGAGACCCTGCTGTGCAAGTAAGGTGGGAAGGAAAAGCGTAGTGGAAGTTTCCATACTGGACAACGACAGAGGGAGAGTGGGTGAGAGAGACCCCTTGAGCTCCTGCACGTTTGGAAATCATGTTTCCACCATGTCTCAAAGGACAGAGTCAACTGTCACACAAGTGTTATTTGAATCTGCACGGCCTGGGGGACTCCTCTGCCATCCTCAATGTTGAACAGGCAGAAATTATGCCCTGTGGGTCTTGAAAAGAAAGTGAAATGGAGAGTGAGAAAAAGAAAGCAGGAGTGAAAGTCAGTGGCCTCAAGTCGCAGCTGAGTGAAGCCCAAGGTTTACCTTGAATTCCTGGGTTTTAGCACCAAATATGATCTTGGATGGCTTTGAACTGCAGCAGCTTGAAGTGGGGCTTCCTTTCCCCACCTGAGATTGAGGTCGGGTCTCCGCAGTAAATACTGAATCCTAGCCACTAGACCAATGGTCAGTGACAAGGCCCTGGCCCTTCAGCTCTGCAGAAATGAATTCCCATGAAGACAGAAAGTAATGAAACAAAGAACACGTTTATTAGCAGGAAAAGCATACAGTATGAGTGGATACACGGGTGGACTCAAGAGAGTTGCACCCGCTTGGTAGTTTGAATCATTCATGTGGGGCATTTCTTCCAAGTTTCCTTTGGCTAATCATTCCATTCGTCTGGTCCTGAGCCTGTGTTCGGTTTAACTCAGGATCTTCCCACGAGTGCAAGTGCATCTCTCAGCAAAGATGGATTCCAGTCAAGAGGCCTATGGGTAGCTTGACATCACTCTCCTTCTAACCTCCAAGGAGCTATAGGGGAAAGTCTCCCCGATTTTGAGCATGATAAATACGTGGTCTCTAGGCTTTTACCTGATCAGGGCCCAGCCTCCTCTCTCAATCATCCTGCTATTGACATCTTGGAGTGTCTGGGGGCGGGGGGGGGGGGCCGCAGCTACCTCCTGCCTCAACTATACGAGCCCGTTTATTTCAATTCTGGCTTCTGGTGACCACCCATCACACTGCAGAAACCATCTCACCACTTACTTTTCTCACTTTGGGATTTCCTGGTGACTCAGACGGTAGTCTGCCCGCAATGCGGGAGACCTGAGTTCGATCCCTTGGTCAGGAAGATCCCCTGGAGAAGAAAATGGCAATCCGCTCTAGTATTCTTGCCTGGAAAATCCCATGGACAGGAGGAGCCTGGCGGGCTACAGTCCACAGGGTAGCAACGAGTCAGTCACGACAGAGCGACTTCACTTCCTCACTTTACGAGGTGTCGTAAAACATCGTCCGCTTCAGTGTCTCTCCTCGGTCACCGGCTTGGAGCACGTTGGCCACGTTGGCCCTCCAGACCCTAGAAGGCCCCCAGCTCCCTCTGCCGGAGGGAGGGGCGCGCGGTGATGACGCACTGCGCTGTGCGGCAAGACGCCGGCCGCGGCGCGGGGGAGGGGTGAGGGTTGCGGCAGCGTCAAGCCGGCGCGTACCACGTTGCAGCTTCTCGCTTTGGGCCAGTCGGTTGTGTTTCAGGCGGCCCGGCAGGCGCGCAGACAGGTAGACCGGCGGACCGGTGCAGATGGCGACACTCTGTCTGACTGTGAATTCGGGAGACCCTCCGCTGGGTAAGGGGCCGCGGCCGCAGACCTGTGTGGGTTGCATCAGCCGGGGGAGGAAGCGGGGCGGGGAAGGTCGCCGCGCCCGGGCTTGGCGCAGTGGCGGTCCTGGTCTGGGAGGTTAGGCCTGCTTCTCTCCCCGGAAATGTACACGCGGTGGGCTCCGTGCCCCTCGCTCTCGGTCCCTGGCAGGTGGATTTGCTCCTGAAGACGCTTCTGGGCGTGGAGGTGGGCGCGGTGTGAGCTCGGGCAGAGCGGCATGAGGCTCAGCTTTGGACTTTCTCCCCCAGAAAGATGACTCCTAGCTTACTCTTCTCTCCCTTTAAGCAATGATGTCCCCTGGAGACCAAGAGCTGGACGTAGAAATAACATTTTTAAAACTTAAAATCCCAGTACTTCGTTCCCCCTCGTTTAGCGCTTTCCTCCAACTCTGCTTATCTTTATTTATCTCCCTTCCTTCGTGCTCAGAAAAGCTTGTCAGTTCCCTTGACTCAAGTTTTCTTCATGTTTCATTGGGTTCAAAGGAAACGAGGAGGATGATCATAGAAGCATTTAAAATTTTAACCGAGGTTGCACTTAATTAAAGGTGGCAGGGTAATTGCTGGAACACCCAAGTACACTGCGGACTGATGGGGTTCTTTACTACACATCCGATGGATGTAGTAAATGTCAGAGTAAAGGTGGGACTTGTCATCTTCCTGACACATCTTAAATTGGATTTGGAATTGCTTATTCAACGTGGCCAAGGTTACTGTGGATAGATAGCTTAGACATTCAGCTATTTCTTCTTTTTTATTGCTTTGAGAAATTACGCAAAATAATTTGATCAGTTTATTGAGCTCTTATTGTTAATGCATTTCTTAATATAGACACGCAAGTACTTTTCTAATATTTGAAAGGCCCAGATATAGTTGGCCACATCGTGCTGAAGAAATTTCTCAGTACATTCTCATTACAGGGTGTTTTGAGCCTTTTGGAACAAAAAGCACGATTGAATGCTGTTTAAAATATTTTAAAAATGATGATGTTTTGCCATATTGTTAGCCCATCCAATAGTTATGGGCTAGCCTTACACAAAAATCAATAAACTCTAATAAAAGAAATGGGTTTGATTCTGCAGTTGGAAAGTGCTAGACAATGTGACCTCATGGTTAACAACAAAGACATTTGGTTCCTGGAGATCTGGGTCCATCCTGCCTGCCATTTACTAGTTGTGGAACCTTGGCAAGTTCCTTGTTTGGCATCTTCACAGCTTCCTTGTTAAAGAAACAAGGAATAATATCTTCTACATACCGTTGATGGCCAGAATCAATGATAACTGTAGGTCAAGTTCCTGACCCACTGTAGATTTTCAAGAATTAGCTAGTTTTTACTAATGTTACTTAGAAAAGCAGTGTGAAGATGATAGATCTGTTTCCTTAGTAAATTATGAAATTGAGAACCATATCTTCAGTATTCTGAAAGGAGGGTCTTAAAAAATTTTGTTGTCCTTATGAATTATAAACCAATTATAGGATATATAGTTCTATTTGCTTTCCTTCCTCTTTTTTTGTTTTTGATTTTATTGTTCCTAGTAGTTTAATTCAAATACATTCTGTCTTCAGTCAGTAACATTAGATGAAACATTTAGAAAAACATTGCATTGTGAGAATTTCCCTATTTTATATGCATTTACCATTTTTTTAAATGTTAATATAATTTTAGACTTAAAAAAGTACAAGAATAGAACAAGGAACCTTTTTTTCCTCCAATGCCTTTGAAGAACATACTGCAGATAATAATGCTTCAACACCCCAGAATACACCAATGTACATCTCTCTCAAGTAAGAAAACTCTATACGACCTCACAAGAGCATACAAATCAGGAAATACTCATCGATACAATTCTCCCATCTAATGCCCAGATCCTGTTCAGAATCCTACACTGATTGTTCCTACGTTACCTCTGTAGCTCAAGGATCAAAATCTAGGGTCATGCTTCATGCCTACTTGTCACGTCTGCCCAGTTTCTTTCAATGTGGAATGGCTTTCTAGTCTTGCTTTCATAGGTTTGACCTCCGTGGAGATTACTTACTTGAAGAATGTCAAGGTTGTTTCTCGTGGTACCTCATGACCAGATTCAGGCTCCATGTCTTTGGCAGAAGTAGCACAGAAATGATTTGTTGTTCTTCACTGCAGCCCATTGATTGGTGCCTGAGTTTTTTCCCCATTACTGGTGATCTAATCTTGAGTACTTAAGGTGGGGAGATGCTCTGGGACCATGTAAGCATTCCACTCCGCATCAAACCTTCACCCACTGGTTTCAGCATCCACTGGTGCTTCCTGCCCAACTTGATTATTAGTAAGATGATGCCGGATGGTGACCATCCAATCTGCCACTTCTTCACGTATTACTTGGAATTTTTTTTTTTTTGGTGAGATTTTTTTTTTTTCATTTAAAAAAATTTATAGGAAAATATACTCAATAGATTATACTCTGTATTATTTTTCATTTTCAGTGTTTTCACATTAGCAATTTCTTTTTTTTAAATAATAATTTCTTTTTATTATGTAACATTCAGTTCTTTTTCAGTTTCCCCTGGCTGCCTCAAAATTATCTTTATACAATTGGCTGGCTTTGCATCATTTTCTGTTCTTAAAATTAAGCATATTTTCAAAATTAGTTTTATTGAGTTCTTTTTTATTTTTGGGTGAACATGCCTGAAGTTCACCAGTTTTAAGTTATAAATTGATTGACAGATATGTATAATGTATAACCACCACAGTTATGAAGTAAAATATTTCCCTCACTTCAGAAAATTTCCTCATAGAACTTCATATACATTGTGTGTGTGTTAGTCACTCGGTTGTCTCCGACTCTTTGCGACCCCATGGACTGTAGCCCGCCGGGCTCCTCTGTCCACGGGGTTCTTCAGGCAAGAATACTGGAGTGGGTGTCATTCCCTTCTCCAGAGTTCATATACATTGGGTCATGTCAAATTATTTTGTGCATAGGATAATTTTTTGAGATTCATCTATCTTGTTGCTTGTAATAGGAGTTAATTTAAAAAATCTGCTGTGTAGGGTTCTTTGCTATGGATACTCTAAAACTTAGATTACTTACTTTAGTGGTTAAATTGGCCCTGTTTGCCAGTGGGAGCCCCTCCGAGCTGGCCAGGGGGTCCTTTCGGCATATCTCTTACCATTCTTTGGGTACCTCTTGGTTTCCAGCACAGTGAAATTTTCCAGGTTTGTTTTATACCTTCTCTAGCACAGCCCTGTTCCCGGTGGACCATGGTATTTAGAAACCAGTATCTGGGTGCTAGTTGTCTGTCTTCGATAAATTAAGGACAAAGGATTAATGCATATTTAGTAAACTTTATGATATGTTGAGAGACAGATGACACCGTTCTTAAATTTGAGTTCTGGCCTGCATTAGACCTGCATGTAAAGCTTGACAGCTACATATTTACTCAAGGGCTTTGAGCTAGTTATTTAACCCCTCCGCACCTCAGTTTCCTTGTCTATAAAACAGAGATAAAGGTGCCTACCTCTTAAGGTTACTCCAAAGATTAAAAATGTTAATGAAGGTAAGGCATGTAGTACAGTCCTTGCCACATAGTAACCTCTAATGCTGTCAATAGCTTTTATACAAGGTACTGTTCTAATTTTTTCTTTTCTTCTGAGGGAGGGAAAGGTTCATTTCCATGTCCCCAGCTGGACACTGAGCATTTTCAAAAGCAGTTGGATTATGCCAGGGAATGGTTTCTGGTTTGTTACTTCTCTAAGACCAGAATGCAGTTTGCATCTGCAGACTACCGGGAAAAAAATTTACTCTTCACAGTACTTAACATTGTTTTGTTGACTCATCCTTATTGCTTTATGATTCAGGTTTTAAATACTGCATTGTTTATAAAGAGAGAAGTCTTTTCATCTCATTATTTTTAGGAGCTTTGTTGGCAGTGGAACATGTGAAAGACAACGTCAGCATTTCTGTTGAAGAAGGGAAAGAGAATATTCTTCATGTATCTGAGTAAGTGTATCTTTGCTTTCGGTACTCAGCAGCATTTTTTAAATATTTAGAGTTAAATGTTGTATGCTTGTTTTACTTGGTAACGGGTAGAATATCCCTAAAAAGAAATATACTATTCTTTCTTATTCTAAAAGAATTATATCCAACCAGCACAGCATTGTAAAGCAATTATCCTCCAATTAAATAAATTTCAAAAAAAAATTAATATCCAGAGACTTATATTTGTCAGCAGAGTATCTAATCACATGTATAATCTGTCAGAAAGAAACTGGAAATATACAGAAAGATTTATGTACATGTGTTTTAATTCTTTTGTAATTCTGGTGGAAAATTGGAAGTTTAATGAAGTTAATAATAAGAGGAAATAAATTTGGTAAGTCCACAGCATAGAGTATTAGACATCTGTGAAAAAAGATTATGAAGAATTTCTAATGTGGATATGTTCATAATCTAATGTTAATAAAAAAGAAATAAATGTGAAAGTGCATATCTCCAAAGAAAAAAACTGAAAAGTATACAACACCTTTAAGAGTGTTTCTGAGTTTTGGAGTTGTGGTGTGTTTTTTCCTTTTTACTTCTCTGTGTTTTCAAAATTTTCTATAATGAAGGTATACTGTATATTCTTTTTTTTTTTTTTAAATATTGTATATTCTTGATTAAGATGGATTATTTGCATCTCAGGTATATGGAAGATGGCATGCCCTTGGATTTACCTCTTTCTTTTGGAACTCACTGAAAAAAATTAAAAAGAAAAGGAAGGGAAAAAATTCTTTTGTTTAGCAAAACTGAGGCATAGACACAGCCAGGTTTGATTCTTTTAAGGAATCTTTGCCAGATCGTGGAACTTGAACCAGGTTGTAAGCAGGCTTCAAGGGTGTCCTCAAGCAGGGTGCAGATATGGAAATGGTTTAAATGGTCTGTAATAAACTGACAGAAAGACTTGTATTGGAGAGGAGGCAGCATACAGAAAACACTCACTCACACACCCTGCTCCTCCCCCTGTCCTCCTTCCTCCCATTGTGGTTGCATCAGAATCTTGATTAGATCACTCTGTAGTGTTTACACTATGAGGATCCTGTAAGTTGGAGTCACTGCTGAGCTACATATCATGATTGCTTTTCATGTACAATTTTTACTTTTCCATGGAATAGTTACTTGCTTTGTTTTCTTCTGAAATCTTTCTGATCCCTGTGTTTTCTGTGGGACCTCAGGAAGCTTGTGGGCATCTTCCTTTAGGATCCAGTATTCAGAAATTTCACGATAATATGCTTTAGTCTGAGTCCATTTTTCATCTGTTCTACTGGGTGCTTGGCTACTCCCTCTCATATGGAAACTTAGAAATCCTCTTTTGGGGATTAGAAAATTTTTTCTTTGATAACTTTCTATTTTCTCTTCTTTATGTGTATGTTGGGATTAGTATTCTTATTTTCTTTAAGGATCACCTTCATTTTCCATTTTTTTCCCCCATTTTCCTTCACTTTCTAGAGAGGTCTTCAACCTTATTATCCCATTTTTCTATTGAGTTTTCCTTTTTGCTGTTGCATTTTTCATATCTGAAAGTACTGTTACTTACTATCTAGGTAAAGTATCCTGTTCTTATTTTATGATTACAAACATAATCATATGTTTTTTTCACTGCTCAGAGGAAATTTATGTATTCCACTTTTAAACTTTTCCTTGATTTGTTCACTTTACATCTGTTTATTTTGGTCTCTATCTTTTGAGTTACAGGCTTTCTTTAAATATTTGGTAACTCTTGATGGTTTTCCAAGATTTTGACTGGGAGTTTCAGACTCTAAGTTCTGAACTCCAAGGTGGGCTGGTCATTTGTGAGCTTCACTCTGGGTGATCTGACTGAACAACTGTTCGTTTGAAGGAGCTTCTGGTGTTAGTATCCTTGGTTCTTTTCCTCCTGGGTAGATCAGATTGTCCAGAGAAGACTTCCAGTGTCCTGTTTGGAAGGTGAGGACGGGCTGGGACTAGCATATTTTGGAAGCTGAGGGTGGCACGAAGGCTGAGAATCTCAGCATCCAGTGTACGTTTATTCTCTTGTCACCTCTGTTGCCCAGCTTGCCACCGTGCCACATTGCCCCCAAGTCGAGAGACCCTCTGTTTTCATCTTTAGAGAATAAAGCTCCAGTTTTTGCCAGGACTGGGCAAGAAGAGTAGCCCAGCTGTAGAGAATAGGGGTTGGAGCTATCTGTATTTCTGGCTAATTTTTAAATAGACTTTTAACCAAGCCTCCTCATTTTAGTCCCTGGTTTTATTGATTTGTAAGTCTTTTGAAGATCCTGAAATTTAAATTGGATTGGTTTTCAGCTTTGTCCATTGTCCAGTTAAGATTCAGTTTTTTCAGGCCTGTTAACTCCATCTGCTTTCTAGCTTCTGAAATTTTATTGCTGTTGTCTCTTCTCCCTAGTCTCTCTCTCCCTTTTTTTTTTTTGGGTTTGTCTCTTTTTAAACATTTTACACAACAGTTTTGGTGAGGTTTGATCTGCTGTGTTTACCTGGAATTTGATAAAACTAGCTTCCTTATAACAGCATATCCTTGGCTTTATTGCCTTTATTTATCTTAAATCACTTTATTCTTGATAGCCCAATTATGTTTTTGTATTTTCACCACTGAATAGACATGTAGAAACTAATAGTGAGAAGGATCACACATCCTATAGAGGACTTCCCTGGGTACAATGGACAAGAATCTGCCTGCCAGTGCAGGAGACTCGGGTTCAGTCTCTGGTCTGGGAAGATTCCACATGCTGAGGAGCAGCTAAGCCCATGCTCCACAACTGCTGAGTCTGGATGTGACAAGTATGTGCTCTGCAAGAGAGGCCGCCACGTTGGGAAGACCACACCACAACGAAGAGCAGTCCCTGCTCACAGCAGCTAGAGAAAGTCCGCTCACACCAACGAAGACCCAGTGTAACCAAAAATAGAATAAATGATTAATTAAAAAAGCCCAACAAAACACCATATAGAGAGTGAATTCACTGAAGTGAATTATTGGATTTAGCTGAACATCTCAAAACAAATTAGTGTTTGATAGAATTTAGAACCAACTAAATCTATTTTTTTTCACTATAGTAGAAAATACTTGCTATATATAAGATTTCTATTTTTACACTTTTCACATGTCTCATGACTTACTGGTTTGCTAGAGCCACGGTGATACTTTGTCTCATGCTTATATTCCAGAAATGTGGTGTTCACGGACACAAACTCCATACTTCGCTACTTGGCTAGAATTGCGACTACAGCAGGGCTCTATGGCTCTAACTTGTTGGAACATACTGAGGTAAGGAAGGAACATTTTCTTGGGTGTGTTTTGGTTTGGTTTGGTTTAGGCTTTTGCTCTTTTGGACTGTTACTCTATTTAAGGGTATAGGATAGTAACAGTATTAATCATAGACCTCGTTAGGCATTCTCATCTGACTTTATTTTCAGAAAGAAAGTCTTTGCTCCTAAGTTTCTACCTTCACCCCCATACCAACTGTCCTTTTGGGTCATTTAGTTCTCTCTTCCTCTTCCTGGAGTCCTAGAATTTCATAGCTGGATGTGACTGCATAGGTTATCTTATGCAGCTTTCTTACTTTACAAATGGGGCAGCAGGCTTTGAAAAGTTACATGGGCCCAGGGTCATACACATTTTCCTTTTTAAGTATATGCCTTATTTAATTAGCTATAGCAATAGTAGATTATCTTTCAATATGGCACTTGAGATGCCTTTTTTTTCCCTGTTTGCATTCAGCTCTAACTTTCCTGAATCTTATAAAATTCAAAATACAAAGAATAGTTTCCTAGTATTTACTTTTAAATTCTGCAAGTGGATAAATACGTTTGGCTGGGTACCACTTGTTGGGTTCAGTCAGGCTTGTCCTTCCTTGCTGCTTCCAGTTCTCATATTTTCCTTTTTCTTCCCTGAAGTGCCTCTTCACATTCCTGGGGGAAAAAAGAGAAAATATAGAAAAATAGCACAATATGTATTTAAGTGCCAATTTAGATGCCTCCAGACAATCACAATCAAATCCACGTAATGGTAAATTCTTTGATTGAGATAAGATAGGCACGGTTCTCACTGAAGTCGTTTGTTTGCTTGTTTGTTTAAGTCTAAACCCTGGGATGCATTTCTTTTCACAGATTGATCACTGGTTGGAGTTCAGTGCCACAAAATTGTCTTCATGTGATTTGTTTACTTCTGCAGTCAACGAACTCAATCATTGTCTGTCTCTGAGAACATACTTAGTTGGAAACTCCTTGAGCTTAGCAGATTTATGTGTCTGGGCCACCCTAAAAGGTATCAGTAATTCTTCTTGAAGAATTTCTATTTTAATTATTTAATATTTTTCTGGGTCAGGAGTACACATATTTTTGTGTATATGAACATCTGTCTGTCTACCTGGTGGCCGTCACTTAGGATTTTCTGATGGAGGAGTGACCTCCCTGGCTACTTTCTTCCTAGCCAGTCACAAGAATTCCCCATCCTCTGCTCTCCGTGGAGGCTGACCCTGTCTAGCTGCCCGCAGCTCCTCTCTTGCCTGTGGAACTGTCCTTGCTCCTCATCGTTTATGTCAGCATCCCTCCTGCCTCAGCTATTGCTTGACTCCAATTACTTTGTCTCTGGTTGCTCAGTATGTGGGTGAGGAGGGTGAGCTGGAGTTGTCTCTCTGAGAGGTCACTTTTTCCATCCTCTATGAGTGGTTTGCAACAGATCAGAATGTGGGGTTGATTGAGAGAAAGAGGGCTTGAATTTTGTTAGTTTATTTAAAAGAAAAAAAAAACCCTGCAACAAATACGCTAGAATGTTTCTCTTTAACGAGTCGGACGTGACTGAGCGACTTCACTTTCATTTTCACTTTTCAAATTTGGGTTATATGAGGATTTTTTTTTGTTAATATTCCCTAAGTTTTATTGACTGTGCCATGTTACTTGTGGGATCTCAGTTCCCCGACCAAGGATACTGAACCTGTGCCCTTGGCAGTAAATGTGCAGACTGCCAGGTAACTGCCTCTCTGTACTTTTTTGGTGGCTTAAACTTTTCTCTAAATTAAACTGTTATAATAACAACCAACCTAAAATGAAGGACTTTTTTAGTTACAACTTTTCATCTGTAGGTTTATGACATTTTTATCTACTTTGCTTTTTGAATTAATACTCATAAAAGGAAGGTAGCATCTTATAGAGGTAGCTTTGTGATGCTAAAGAGTTGCATAAACTCCTTCAGTACCATTTTTGATATTACATCTGAAGAAAAGAGCTACTTCTTGATCTTGATTTTTATTTTTTTTCTGTAGTTGATACACTTCAAGCTTTTCTTAATTATGGAATGTAATGTGGCCTAGTGTGTGTGGCGGTGGTGAAGGCAAGATTTAGGATTCATTCTAGGGAATTAAAATGAAAAATATTTTAAATTAATATTTGTGAATTCTTAAAATATGTCAAGTGTTAGAAATCATTGCCATATAGACCCGGATTTTTAAAATTTCTTTATAGAAGCACAGCTTTAAGCCATCTCATTTACTAAAGTTAACCATGACTAGAACTTTGCTTTTGATTTTTCTGATATATTGAGTGCTTTTAAAATTATGTTTGCTAATAGGAAATGCTGCGTGGCGGGAACAGATGGGACAGAACAAAGCTCCAGTTCATGTAAAACGCTGGTTTGGCTTTCTTGAAGCCCAGCAGGCCTTCCAGTCAGTAGGTACCAAGTGGAATGTTTCAGCGACCAAAGCTAAAGTGGTAAGCCTTTAAATTTTTTTTTAAAAGCTGACATCTTGTCTGCCTGAGATCCTAAATCTGAGAAGAAAATTATGTTCATAGTTTTTTCCCCCATCAGTTAAAAAGGATCTTCTTGGAAGAATCTGCTGTTGTTGAATCTTGCCTTGTCTTCACCTGCTTGACTATATTAAGCCTTAATCTTCATAATTATATTTCTACAAGATTGTGATCATCCAATGTGTGTCCCCTAGGAAATCCCTTAGGAAATCCAAAGTCCATGTTACTAAAATCTCACTATTTTATAGCTATACCATCTTTTCTTCCTCGCAGGTCTTCTGTTCTCTGGTTTTTGAACCATTGTGACCATTGAGTCCTGGGCTTCTGTAGAGCCTTTTTGTTGATTCTGTAGGAAGATGTAACATAGAGAACAGTAGAAAAAGGTCTTCTTCTCCAGCTAGAGTTGCTCTGGTTTGATATGTTTTACATACTACGCATGTGTGGTCAAGTTAATTTTTCAAGGTTTTCTGATGCTGTAAAATTTGAAAACTACTATCTGCTTGTATAAAAACACTAGAGTCATGTCAGTTGTTCTGCTAAAAATCCTCACTCTGCTTTCACCACTGTCCACCTCTAATTAGTCAACAAGTTCTGTTATTATTTCTTGTATTTAGAGATTGATTTTCTGTCTCCACTGCTGTTGTTTTTATTGACACCTCATTGCCCCCTGCTTGTTTTAAGACCATAGGCTCATCACTGAACTTCTTCTTTGGTCTCTTTTCTAGCTGAGCCTTTGCAGTGTCCCAGGGACCGTTTTAGAAAATAGAGAGAAGTAGCTCCATAGCCCTGAGGATTCCCCACTGCCTAAAACATAAAAGCCAGCATTAGAAGGGCCTTCGTGTTTGGACTTAGTCACCTCTCTAGGGTCTCGCCTGCCCACCCAACATGCGTTCTAACGGCACAGCTCTCCCGCCTTCGAGTCTTAGCTGCGCTGTTACTCCTTCCCTTAGAATGACTTCCCTTGTACACTCTCCATCGGATACACTTCCACTTGTTTTTTTGCGGTCCAGCTTGGTTCATGCCTCCTTTTAAGGATTTTCCTGATGACTTTAAATGCTGTTGGTTGACTTCAACTGATTTTGAGTCTCCAAGTGCAGGGACAATAATCTAGTCAGTTTTTCCTCATAACTGTGCTTGGTGCATAGTGGGTACTGAGTATTTATTCAGTGAATTGATTCTTAAACATGTAACCATGTAACTATTTTTGTTGTTGTTGTTTTGCTTTTCAGGTTCCTGAGAAAAAGCAAGATGTTGGGAAATTTGTTGAGCTTCCAGGTGCTGAGATGGGGAAGGTTACAGTCAGATTTCCTCCAGAGGCTAGTGGGTAAGCAAATATAAGTTACAATTGGATTCATCTAGTAGAAAAGCTTTAAGACAATTACCAAATATTTTATAAATCAGTAGGTTAATATATAGAAGAAAATTAGTAAGATTTTAATTTTCGGAGTTAAAATTCTAAATGTCTTAATAGTTGTTCAATTATTGATACTTAATTTATAAAAATTTGTAGTTTTAGCTTATTAAATCAGTAGGAGAGAGAGCATTTTAATTTCATTCCAGGCAGAGTTTTAATTTTAAGTAGAAAAATATCCGTTAATAGAAAGGGAAGTTATATTTACATTTTGAGATTTTTGGGGGTGTCCTTTAACACGGGTTTGTATTTGTACTCTCAGCATTCCTTTCAGTTATCAGATGTTATGGTAGATTTAAGTTATTTTTTTCCCAAATAAAGCAGGTGGAGTCCTGAAAAGCCCAGTCTTACTCATTTCTTTCTACTATTAGTAGGCAAAACCCTTTTCACTCTTGGCAGTCAGAAAATAATATACGGCTAGCTGGTTGGGGCAAAGGGCTGTTCTGGCTGGAGCCACTGGAGTGGGTCTGCCTGGGTCCTTGCCCAGCACCCCCTATGGCTGAACGGTGTCTGCCTTTGCACATGCGTCAGCCTCTGTGAATCATGCTGGACAAGCTTTATGAAAGAACATTGCCAGTGATGCTAATTTAATAAAACGCCTTTTATTAAAGCAGTTGGGAGTCTCCAATGGCTCAGCAGTTGAAGAATCTGCCTACAGTGCAGGAGACACAGGAGACTCGGATTTGATCCCTGTGTCAGGAAGATCCCCTGGAGAAGGAAATGACAACCCACTCCAGTATTCTTGCCTGGAAAACCCCATGGACAGAGGAGCCTGGTAGGCTACAGTCCAAAGGGTTGCAAAGAGTCGGACACAACTGAGTGACTAAGCGCACACACACAACCGAAGCAGTTAGCCTCAGAAGCTTAGCCCCTGAGAAAGTATTGTGCCATATTTTATAAATCAGATGGGTTTTTTCCCCCACATTTTGTTGAATTTGAGATTTTGCATTCTATAGCCTAATTCTTACCCATCTGTGCTAAATGGAGTATGTAGACAAAAGGAAGTGGCAGATAAGGAAACAGTTCTATTTTAGCTGTTCTTACTGTAGTTCTTCCCAAACTCTTTCATACGTGTCATTAATAGCAAAACCAGTTTCAGAGTTCCACAGTTTCTCTTTGCTGATTTAGGTGGTGAATAAAGGATAAGTCAGAAGGAGATGAAAGGCAAATAATGGTTCTGGAAAATACACAGACTGGATCATTAAATGACTGACTGATGGAGTCAGTCATAAATAGTCCTTATTCTACATTGTTTAATTCCTGCAGA
Source organism: Cervus elaphus (assembly GCF_910594005.1). NCBI lineage: Eukaryota > Metazoa > Chordata > Mammalia > Artiodactyla > Cervidae > Cervus > Cervus elaphus. Next base: position 25,673,683 of record NC_057828.1, on the reverse strand, counting down.
CGTCCTGGGTCCCCACCACGCAGTACCCTGCCCTTGTGTTCTTGACGTGAGAAGTCAGGGTTGTCCTGTTGGGTGCTGACTTGAACAGTTTGATGAAAGTTAGTTGTTTAGCCATAGTTACACTATTTGAACATTTCTCCCTTTTGAGCTTTTTAATATTTTCTGTCACTGTCACTTGGAATAGTGAGCTCTGCATTTTGCCATTTACTGTATAAAATACGTTTATTCTGAATTACATCAGCTTCAGAGTCCATGTTCTTGGCTGAATACAGTTTGGGGATTTGGAATACAAGTCAGTGTTCAGGCTTAGAAACATTCAAAATCTTGATTATATCCCCTCATACTGCAAAACAGATTGTCTTTAATTCGTTTTTTCATCTTTTTTTTTTTCCTGTGTCATTCATGAAAGGCCAGAAGGCTTAAATTTTGCCTTTTATTTGTATTCCTATCTAACACATAGATAGATAGCACCTGTTATGTGCAGATACTTAGCAAACACTTTACATGTAGTAACTTATTTAATCATATCAGCCCTGTGAGAGAGGCAGTTATTATCTCCAGTTTTACAAATGGTTTAAGAAACTGATTCATACGAGATTTTAGCAGCTTGCCAAATCCAAACCTACGCTGTCTGACTCTAGAGTCCATATGACTAAAATTATATGCCTATGTCTGTTACGTGGGAAAAGCCCAATATAGCATCAGTACTCACTAAATGCAGCGTGGAACTTATTTTCTTTAGGTCTCAGGTTGTCTGTTGAGCCAGTTAGTTGTCTTATGAATATTTCATAGTCCTGTTTGCTTTTTTGCAGGTTAGAATTGTACACATTTCAGATTCAGAAACAATATCTTTTTTTTTTTTTTTAAATATTTATTCATTTATTTGGCTGCACCAGGTCTTAGTTGTAGCATGTGGGATCTAGTTCCCTGACCAGGAATCGAACCTGGGCCCCCTGCATTGGGAGCTCAGAGTCTTAACCACTGGGCCAGCAGGGAAGTCCCCCAGATTCAGAAACAATATCTTTAAGAAAATAGTTTAATTTCATTACCCCTCTTAAGATTATATGTAATTATTAGTCTTTTTTTTCCTCTTCATAACATGTTATGGGGTGTAACACTTTCAGTGAAAACTGCACAAAGTATTTCTGTTTCATTTTCAGAACTCACGTTCCTTTGTTTTGCTTTTAAATAAACTTTAAATTTTGGAATAATTTTAGATTTATAGAAATATTACAGAAATAGTTTTTAAAAAAAGTTCCCTTGTACCTGTACTGAGTTTCTCTAATGTTAACATCTCTCATTACCTTTGTCAAAATTAATGCACCAATTTTGATATATTGTTAACCTAAACTCCATACTTTGTTGGATTTTATTAGTTTTTCCCTAATGTCCTTTTTCTCTTCTAGGGTCTTATCTGGGCTGCCACTTTTGGTGCTTTATTTTATGCAGAAAGTTTTGAATAATCCTAAATGCATTGCATTGTCCTTGTCTGCATTAACCTATGCATATAAACCCTTTATCATTGAATCATTGATCTAGAATGCTGCATGAGTATCTTTAAAAATGATTGATTTTAGAAATGATATAAAGACATACAAGGAGTTGTACTTTTCCCTCCTCTCTTGACGTCAGTTGAGATCAGAGGTGTGCATGAAATTAGGTGACTTGGAATGGTGCAGTTGTGGCTGCTATTACTGATGAGAAGTATTCTCTAAAGTCATGGTATAGAATGTTGCTATTGCCCACTTGACTGATAGAGGAGGATGTTGATATGTGATATTATTAACCATGCCTCTAATTTGTTTTATTCTATGTGATGGTCAACTGCCCATAGAACAGAATACTGTTTTCATAGATTGTGATCCGTGGAATGTTGGTACTGGATGAAACCTTCGAGATCATTTAGTTAAAATCTTTTTGTTTTGGCTTCTGAGAAAACAGAAGCCTAGAAAAAAGTGAATTGGCTTTCCTGAGGCTTCCTAATTCTCATGTGCTTTTTTATTTAATTATCACAGCAACGGTGGCATCCTCAGAGGGGCCTCTGTCTTCTGTGTGGAGAGCAGGTGTCCAGTTTTCAACCGCATCTGGTCTTATTAAAGAGACATACTGCCGGGTAGCGCTGCAGTACTTTTGGAAGCAGTTTTCCTGTAACTCAGTTACCTTTCGTTCCTCAGTAAAAAAGGAAAATGGAGATTAGCCTTAAGGTTTAATGTTTGTAAATAACTTGCTCCTTTGTGACTTTTTACATATGAAGTTGTTTCTTACAGTAATTTACTAAATGTTGTAGTTTTTTTTTTTTCCCTTCCTCAGGGTCAGATTTTCTATTACAGTATTTCTTGTTAGCAACTAACATAAGACTGGAATACCAACTAGAAGGATTTTTGTTTAGTTCTCATCTCCTCGAAAAGGTTAAGTTTAAGAATTTAGCTAAAACATGTTAATGAGTTTCTTTGTAAAATGTTTTTGTTTTAGTTACTTACACATTGGGCATGCAAAAGCTGCTCTTCTGAACCAGCACTACCAGGTTAACTTTAAAGGGAAACTGATCATGAGATTTGATGACACAAATCCTGAAAAAGAAAAGGAAGATTTTGAGAAGGTAATTAAAGGTGTAGTGATGACCCTTTGTCAGTAAAGTTAATTAAAATTAGAGGGTGACCTGATAGCTTCATGGTGTGAAAATAAATTTTGTTCTCATAACTTCTTTTTTTGCTCTTCTGTTAAAATATATATTTGTCTGAGGTTTAAACCAAGAATTATTCAGTTCCCATATGAATAAACTTCAAACTTCAATTTACCTTTTTTCTCTTCAACTGTTATAAAATTTAATTAAGTGCTACATTTTCTTACAAGTATCACTTTCTTAAATGAATTGGTTTCTAGAGTCAGGTTTCCTTTTTGTCATATAGTTTTATAAATGAAGCAAGCACTAAGTAGGTATTGGAAAATGTGATGGTTTCCTAGCCTCTTATATCGTCTATTTAGAAGCACTGTATTATATTCAAAGAGAGGGCGAATAATTGTCAACACTGCCAATAATAATCAGCTTTTCCAGAATAAATGGAAAGCACCATGAGATCAGCTTTCTCAGCTGAGAACTTGGAGGCTAGTATAACGAATTTCTCTCTCCCTCTCTCTCTCTCTTTTTTTTTTTCTTTTTCTTTTCTGGTCTAATATCATACAACTTCCACAACCATTTTCAGGCTCTGTAAGACTGATGGTGTATTATTACATTTGTCCAAATGCAGTATCAAGGATTGAAAATACACAAGAAAATAACAAAAGATAAACTGATGATTATTTTGGATTCTACTGCAGGTTATATTGGAGGATGTTGCAATGTTGCATATCAAACCAGATCAATTTACTTACACCTCGGATCATTTTGAAACTATAATGAAATATGCAGAGAAGCTAATTCAGGAAGGGAAGGCTTATGTCGATGATACTCCTGCTGAGCAGATGAAAGCAGAGCGTGAGCAAAGGATAGAATCCAAACATAGGAAAAACTGTAAGGCTTATTTAGTGTTCTTTATTTTAATTGATATTCTTCTTGTATTCCGCTTCATCAGTACAAAATTTTTTTTTCTAATGAAAGATTTTGAAACACATTTGGGAATATGTTTCATACATTAATTCATCTCTTAGAAATCTTTTCCCTTTCTCTGCCATCTTTAGATTGTTACTTAGTTGCATCACAAGTGCATGTGAAGTGTGTGTGGTCTCAGGGTCTCGCTTGTTACCTGTAGTCTCTTTTTTTTTGTAGTCTTTTGCATTGCTGCTCAGTCCATGTGAATGATTTCTTCTGCAACTTTTTGTGGTTCTCTCAATTTAAATATTTAGTCTTTCTAATTAGAATGTTTGATGGTAATGTTAGCCATTCCCAAATCTTCCTGTCAGCCTGTAAGTGTGAAGAGTCTATGTAAGCTTCATGCTACCCTGTGTCTGAAATACCACTTGACAAAAAAAGTTTGTTATTACTTATTCCTGAGCTTCTGAGTCTGGGTATTTTTATTGTGTAATTATGTTGCAGAACATCTTGAGTGTTACATTTAGGAAGTATAGTAGTAAACTCAAATTGTTACAGAAGTCTGTCTTTCTCTCCCGCCTCCCCATTTTACATTTCTTTACATTTTCAAAAATAAGTAGCAACTGGACTTTTAGACCTAACTTGATTCTTTGAGCGCTGATAATGCGTCCCCTGTATCTTCAGTAGTTTCCACAAAAGAATCATTGTTTAACAGTTCTTTCTTACTCATGTGAGGCACATGAGTCCTAATATAGATAAGACTGTAGTCACTGGGGATATGTAGAGATTTTTTCCCCCCTAGGATAAACTTCTGTCACTCTCTGTTTTCTGTCATCTCTTTTTTTTTTCCGAATCTTAGAGTAGCCTGTTTTCCAGTGGAATGGCCAAAGGTGCTTTTGGGAAGCCCACTAGCTCAGGCTCTTGGCCCAAATTGTGTTCTTTAGATGGACATGGGCTGCAGCACCAGCACCTGGTCTGGGTCAGACTAGTGTGTCCGCTGGGCATGAGGTGGCAAAGGAATAGAATGCTTCTGCTTCAAACATCCAGTGTTCAATTTGAGGAGGGGCTGGCCAGCTGTGCCATGATGGGGACGTGGGAGAACTGGATAAGAGAAACCTTCAGGTGTCAGCCATCCACTCTTACCCTTCACCAGTACTATATTAGTGGAATGTGTTGGCTTCTGAAATAGAGCGTATTCATGTGTTTTGTGGGACTTCTTTACTAAAAAAAAAAAAAAAAATGTTTTCACTTGGTCAGATACTGGAACCATTAAGTACTTTTAAACTAGTGGGGTGTGCTTATAAAATCAGAATGTGAAAATTTTGTATCAAATTAGAAGACTGTTAAAATAATTTATTTTCAACCAGATTAGTAATGCTAATTAAGTAAACTGTAGTATAACTCTCATTTTATAGCTGTGGAGAAGAATCTGCAAATGTGGGAAGAAATGAAAAAAGGAAGCCAGTTTGGCCAGTCCTGTTGTTTGCGAGCAAAAATTGACATGAGTAGTAACAATGGGTGCATGAGGGACCCGACACTTTATCGCTGCAAGATTCAGCCACACCCGAGAACTGGAAATAAATACAAGTAGGTGTATTGCTTTCATTATGCTCAGTGGCTTCTGTGCTTTTGCTTTGAGGCTCTCTGTAAACACGGAGATGTAATGTAAACATTACGTTCCTTCCATGGTATACATTTGCTATTACAGAAATATGATTATAGAATTCACGGCACCAATATCCAGTTGTTTTTTAAATTGCAAATTAGCTATTTTGTTTGTTTGTTTGAATGTTGAGTAACTGATTCATTGTCCTCAAAGTCTGATAAAAAGTTTTGATGTACTTTGAGTATTATGACTCATAACACCTATTGTTTTAAGAAATTCTTATTTTGTAAAGAATTATGTTTTAGTATTGTTGCTTATAATGTCTAAGATGAAAAGGGTAAAATTCTTTACTGATTTTCAAAAATACTCTTTTTCTAGTGTTTATCCGACATATGATTTTGCCTGCCCCATAGTTGACAGCATTGAAGGTGTTACACATGCCCTGAGAACAACAGAATACCATGACAGAGATGAACAGTTTTATTGGATTATTGAAGCTTTGGGCATAAGAAAACCATTTATTTGGGAATACAGTCGGCTGAATCTCAACAACACAGTACTGTCCAAAAGAAAACTCACGTGGTTTGTCAATGAAGGACTAGTAGATGGATGGTATGTTTGCTGTTACCTAGAATTGAGAGGAAGTAAGGACGTGGTGTGTCACTCATTTTAAACTGCTTGGAGGTTTGGGGAGGATGAATGGGAGGGTTGAAATGGGTATACCTGTTGGGTTTCTGGTCCTTCTCTTTCTTTTATCCAGTTTCTCAGGTACTCTTCCGTTTTGTTTTAATGCTGCAAACATGGAGTGCCCATGTTTGGGACTAGAAAAAGTTTGAAAATCTCTGAATGAAGTCTGTCAGTTGAGTTAACATACTTACAAGCCTAAGAATATTTTTTTAACCCGAATCAGCTAGAATGTGTGTGTTTTTATTAGCATCATGTAATAGTGATACATATTAAGTATATATTGAATAATGTATAATTTTAAATAATTACTCTGGAGCAGAATTTGTTAAAGGGCAAGTTTACCTTGGGCCCCATACAAAGGGTGATATTGCAAACTTACTGAAAATTGCAAATCTCTACAGAATATTAATTAACCAACATGTATATTTTTTACAGCCCAGAAGACTTTATAAATTGCATTTGGACATGAATGCCAAAATAACCATCTCTTATCTGTGTCTCATGGTCATATGTAGAATAGAGACCTTGAATGTTTGCTAAATGAAAAGCAAATAAGAATGTTGTAATGCTTGGGTGTTCTGTATTTGAAGATGTCACCTATGTGTCTTTTTTCAAATGTGCTTTTGCTGTTTCCAGTAGTACCATTTATTTTACTTAGTAATAATTGACTAGTAATTAGTGTTCTGCCTAATTATTATAACCAGCTCTTAGTTCAGATATTTAACAAACTGAACATAATATTCAGAAAGGTATTTTATACTCTCTGCACCTACATGTTGAAAACATCTCCTGGGCTCTTAAAACGTGCCTGTTTCCCAGGGATGACCCCCGGTTTCCTACAGTTCGTGGTGTGCTGAGAAGAGGGATGACGGTGGAAGGGCTGAAACAGTTCATTGCTGCCCAGGTGAGTTAGGGTTTCTTTTCCAGCCTCTCTGTTTGGATTTCCTAAAGGGTTTACTATCCTTTTGGTCTTTATTCCTGTTGTTCTGTTTATTCCTTGCTTGTTCCTTACAATGCAAGAGCAGAGTGTTTTTGAAAAAAATAAAATAAACACCAATAATAGTGGAAAACTGATAATGTCCTAAACTCCTATGCTAAGGTTGGACAGAGGCAGCTGTGGTGTTTCTACCCGGTGAAGTATGTGAGTGTTGACGCTTAACTGTTCAGGGTAACCGGGTTGGTTTGTACACGCTTCAGTTTTATATTCCAGTGGAAGTAAACTTGTAATCATTGATTGGGTTTATTTTCTAGCTTGCTTACCGTAAATATTCTAGTTAATACTTCTTGCCCTTCAAGCCATTTTTTAAATTGTTTTTCCAGGGTTCTTCACGTTCAGTTGTGAACATGGAATGGGACAAAATTTGGGCATTTAACAAAAAGGTACATGTTTTGACTCTTGGTCCTCTTTTTCTCTTGTCTAACTGCTAAATAATAGAATACATGTAGAATTCATTCGTGTGCTCATAGTAGTGAAAACTTTGTGAAGAATATTGTAATTTTGCAGATTTTCAGGAAAATGGAATGTTTTACTTTTTTAAACATGTAACGTGCATTAAGCTTATAAACTATACCAAACAAGTAACAATGATCAAAACGAACAAACTTGGAGTATTAGGGAATGGTAATAGTTTTTTCCTTGAATCTTTTTTGAACACTTTGCATTTCATTTTTCTGCTTTCAAGCTGCGAGCTCTCTGTAAGAAGGTATTACTTAATGCTTTTATTTGCCTTACTTATTTAGCACATAGCTTTTAGCATATTACATGTTATAACTTGAGATGTTATACAGCTTTGAAGCACAATCACATTTATATAAGGGACTTGCTTATACAAACCCACTGAAAATGCATTATTCCTAGTGAAAAAACATGTCCTCTAGTTTTCTTAGTGGCAAAGGGAAGACTTGGCTAACTCTATTCTGTTCCCTTGTGTACTCAGAGGACGTAGTTTTAAAGTTACATGTTTCGTTGAATTATATCAAAGGTTTGTTAATTATAATTCCTGTGTATCATTGAATCTAGCTTTAAGAAAAAAACTGTCTTGAATAAAAGTCAAATGAGGAATACTGCATATTGACATTGTTAATTGGAAGCAGATGCTTAGACACTATAATAAGGCAAATCATTAAAGTGCCATGTTTTAAACTATGGTTTCTGTGATTGTGTTCTGTAAATTCTTTTTTTTTTTTTTTTAATTTGTATTGCTGCTTGATTGTGCTGATGCCTTGCTTCAAAAAATAGATGCTTGTCTCGCATGTGTCTTGAATTTATTTTATTTAGTCTTTTGTGTTTAGTCAGTTTTTGGGTACATAAGGGAATTATTAATTGGTTTCTTCTGTTGCTGCAGTTACTAATAAATACACTCAAAATTAGCAGGCAAAGTTAACATTGGTATTTGTTACATTAATAACCCATGTCCACTTGGGTTCAAATATGAGAAATACATTTCACTACAGGCCAATAATTCTGTAGGGTCTGTTAAGTGAACACCATATTCCCCTATCTTTCCTTCTATTTTCTCTCCTTAGATAAATCACATTCAGCTCTTTCAGACAATTTCTTTTGGTATTGATTGCCCGTATCTCTAAATGATGTGTGTGTTGCTCCTTCTTGATTTTTGTTTGTTTGTTTTAGGCATCACCACAATGGAAGATGAGAATTTAAGTGGTCTGCTTTTTCTCATAACTTGTTGGCTTTCTTGTGGCTAATTGTTTCATTTTGTTTCCCTCATTTATTTCATTTTCTCATCCTGTCTTCGACTCTCCACAAGCTGTCTAAATTTTCTGCCAGAATGTTCACACGCCTCAGGTATTTTTTCACCCTGGAGACTTCTCTGCCAGGGCCTTCGCGGCTGCGCACATCTGACCCAGATGAGAGAACTGCTAACTTTTGAAGCCCCGCCGTCTTCACAGGTCCTTCTTCCTCCTCACCCTGGAAATTCCCTGGGTTTTTGTTCTAAGCTGGGTCACCTGGTTCATGGGTCTTCCTTTTCTTTTGATTGCCTTTTTGCTTTGCTGTACTATATCCTTTGTGGCTCCCTGGGAAGGGGAGCATGGGATGAAGATTGTTGAGACAGTGTACAGGATCAGCTTCTTCACTTGGAAATTTCACAGTGATGTGCCTTGGGCTGGGTCTGTTTTCATTCATATGCATTGGAAGAACATGTGGCTTCCGGAATGAAAACTCATTCTTTCAGTTCCAGGAAATTTTCTTGAAGTCTATTTTTTTTTTTTTTTTTTTCTCTACTGTTTTGTCTGTTTTCTCTCTGAAATGTTTCTTGAGCACATGTTGGGCCTCTTGGACTATTTCTCTAGTTTCTTTTCTCTCTTATTTTCCATTTCATCTTTTGCCTCTCCTTTCTGGTAGTTGTACTCAGCCCTGTCTTATCAGCTTCTGTTGAGGTTTTCATTCATGCTCTCCTATTTCCAAGATTTCTCTTTTGTGCTCTGAATTTTCAGAATAACTACTTCCTGTTCCTATTTCATGGTTGTAATATTATCAAATGGTATTTTTTCCCCATGTAACATCTCTTTTCTCCAGGTTGTTTATTTTGGTTTTTCTTTGATATTAAAGGCATTTCTCAGATATCTGGTGAGCCTTGGTTATCTGCTCATCTTTAACACATTGACTGAGAGAGGGTTTGGAAGCCATAAGAGAAGACTAGGCTTGTCAGCTGTACCTCACTGTAAGCTAGTCTGGTGGGGCCAGTTAGTTGAGAAGTCTCCATTTCAGTAACTTTCTAACTTATCTCTTGGACTAGGCAGTTTTTCCAGAAGAATTTCTTTCAGTTAAGCTGCCAGAAGTGTGAAGGCCTGACTGCCAGGGGTTTGGAGCTGACTGGGGGAAGATTCTGGGGCCTTGATACCGAATATCACACCTTTTCTTAATACTCTGGGCTTAGTGCAGAACCCTCACCTTCAGAGGAAGAGACTCGACTCTTTGGAGTAATTTGAAACCACTGATCCAGAGATTTTGAGAATTGTGTGCAATTTTAGACTGAAAAAGACTTAACATTTTTTTATTTTTTATTTTTGGCTATGTTGTGTGACATACAAGATCTTAGTCTCCCACCCAGGGATGGAACCTGTAGGTCCTGCATTGAGAGCATAGAGTCCAGCATAACCACTGTACTGCCAGGGAAATCCTAAGACTTTAAAATTTGCTAGTCAAGACTTCTCAAACTTGTCTGATCCTAACCATCCTGTGGAATGCTTGTTTAAAAACAGATTTCTAGACTTGACCTCAGACCATTAGAATCATAGTCCTTTGGGGTTAAGTGGCCTAAAAATCTGTGCCAGCAGGCTTCCTTGGTTGCTCAGTGGTAAAGAATCTGCCTGCCGATGCAGGAGACACGGGTTTGATCCCTGGTCTGGGAAGATCCCACACGTGTGGAGAAGCCAAGCCCCTGTGTCACAACTATTGAGGCCCTGCTCTAGAGGCTGAGATCCGCAACCACTGAAGCCTGCATGCCCTAGAGCCTGTGCCCAGCAAGAAGAGAAGCTGCTACAGTGAGAAGCCCATGCACCACAGCTAGAGAGTAGCCCCCGCTTGCTGCAAGTAGAGAAAAAGTCTGTGCGGCAACCAAGACCAGCACAGCTAGTAAATAAATAAATATACACATACATACATGCATACATGCATGCATGCATGCCAGCCAGTGCCCTACCTAAGTGATCGTTGTTAGTCAAGTGTGAGAAACAGTCTTCTGCTCTTTGTCAGTTGAAGGAACTGAACTGCACTGAACTGAAGTGAGTTTTCTCAGGTTGGGTCAGCTAGATTTAACAGCTTTAAAAGGAGAAATTGTATCTTACTGGCTTAAGTACTAAACTGAGTAGTCACAAATTAAATCTGTGATCATTCTAACCCAGTAGATGCTGAAGGAAGGAACCCCTTAACCCACAAGGATAACTTTAAAACCTCAGGGAAGGATAGAATGAAACAGTAAGTTTAGAAGGAGGCTGATGCTGATGTACTGGCATGAAATGTTAATACAAGCAGGTAAGGAGTAGCAATCAAGGTGAAGTTAGATGGCTTTTCAAACTTTTCTTTCTGACCCTCTGCACATGGTTTTTTCTCTAAGTACATCAGAGTTTTACAGAGAAGCAGAAAAGTGCTCTCAAAGCAATCAACAACAGCACAATACCAGCCAAACAATAGCAACAACAAAAAACCCAATATAAACTCAAGCAGAACCAGGTTTAATTAGCCATACCACTATTTCCTGCCTCCTTTTAATGGGAAAAAAGCGACTTTTATTACTTTACCTAGCTATTTGACTCGTCGTGTGCTTCTGTCTACATTTTTCTTGCAAATGCTTTATCTAAGTACTGCTGTTGTGATTGGTCATCATGGATAATTTTAAATTGAATAGGGAAGTGAGAAAAATGCATCAGATCCAGAAGGGGATGCTGCTACTGTTTTGGTGGTAGAGGAAGTTAGAATGTAGTGGTTACCACCATTCATTCATTTCACCTGTAAATACGTATCCATTTCGTGTATGTTCCAGGCCCTTGCTAGGTACTGGGAACACCGCGGTCCCTATATGTGTGTGTGTGTATATATACATATATATATGTGTGTGTGTGTATATATATGTATATAGCATGCAGACCAGGAGAAATATCGCGTTTACTTTTAATCTGTATAATTGCCTTATTATAGTGACCTAATGCAATTTGCTTTTGATGGTGGTGTGTCGCCTAACACTGCTTATAGAAAATATCTCTATTCCTTCACAACAGTCTTCTCTAACAATACAAAATGGAGTATCACATTTACCTGTAGGATTGCTATATCATCCCACAGGATAATTTTGCTTTCCAATACCAGAGTTAAAAAGTTATATTCAAAATTTTTCTTCTCATGTTATGCTTTAACTTTTGGTTTCTTTTCACTTGTCGGTAGTTTTTCTTGGAGAGGAACTCTAAATCCTTCAGGTAGTCTTTGCTTATGATTATTTTTTTTTCCCTACTTGAGAGCTTAAACATTAGATAACAGTTAGCAGGTAAACCAAAAATTAGTAAATGCAGTAACAAAGAATACCAGTTAGTAGTCCTGTGCTATTTCTTATTTTATTGATTAAGTTTTAAAAAAATGTGTGACTGTTTTAACACAAGGATGCCTTTGTTGCAGGTTATTGACCCAGTGGCTCCACGATACGTTGCATTACTGAAGAAAGAGGTGGTCCCAGTGAACGTCCCCGAGGCCCAGGAGGAGATGAAGGAAGTCGCCAAACACCCAAAGGTCTCCCTACAGTTTCACCAGTGATGTCCTGTCTGTTAAAAAAGGAGCAGGATAATCACAGGGAAAATGTGCTGAGGTGGCAATAGTGTGACTTGGGGATAATTTCTATCCAGCATCATTTGTCAGGATTTCACACTGATTTTTAAGTTTTTTTACATTTTTTATTCAGTTTTTAAAGGTTGCTTTCTATTTATGGGCTTCCCTGGTGTCTCAGATGGTAAAAAAAAATCTGCCTACAGTGCAGGAGACCTGAGTTTGATCTTTGGGTTGCAAAGATCCCCTGGAGAAGGGAATGGTTACCCACTCCAGTATTCTTGTCTGGAGAATCCCCATGGACAGAGGAGCCTGATGGGCTATAATCCATAGGGTCGCAAAGAGTCAGACACGACTGAGTGACTAACTTTTTTTGTTTACAGTTACTAGAGAATATTGGCTGTATTCCCCATATTGTACCTCCCTGAGCTTCTCTAACACCTATTAGTTTGTACCTTTCACTCCCTCACCCCTGTGTTGTCCTGTCCTGGACCTGTTTATCTGACTTATTTTGCTTAGCATGATGCCCCTCATGTCCATCCATGTTGCTGCAGATGACAAAATCTTTTCTTTTTTATGACTGAATAGTATTCCTGTGTGTGTGTGTGTGTGTGTGTGCGTGTGCGTGTACATGTACACACCACATTTCTTATCCGTTTATCTGTTGATGGCATTTAAGTTGCTTCCATATCTCTGCAATTGTAAGTAATGCTGCTATGCACATTGGGGTGCGTGTATCTTTTCAAGTTAGTGTTTTGGGTTTTTTTGGATATACCCAGGAGTATTGCTGGGTCATATGGTAGTTCTGTTTAATTTTTTGAGAACCCTCCATACTGTTTTCCACAGGGGCCGTACCAATTCACATTCCCGTCAACAGTGTGCAGAGGTTCTCTTTTTTCCACATATTCGCCAACATTTGCTATCTGTGTTCTTTTTTTGATGATGGCCATTCTCAAAGGTGTAAGGTGATATCTCATTGTGGTTTTGATTTGTATTTCCCTGATGATTAGTGATATTGAGCATCGTTTCATATACCTGTTGGCCATTTGCATTTTCTCTTTGGCACAACATCTGTTTGCTGCTTCTGTCCATTTTTAAATTGGCGTTTTTGTTTTCTTGATGTTGGACTGTATGGGCTGTTTGAGAATTTGACACTAATTGAAAAGTAATTGATTTTGTGGATTTCTCACTGAGGAAGTTTATTCTAGTAGTAGAGTTAATCCTGTCCACAGCACATCACGCAGAACCGTTACACTCAGTCGGTGCCTATTTTTTATTTTGTAGAAATAGCACATTAGCGTATAACAAGAATTTATTTCTTCCTGGAGATGTTACATAATCCTTGCTCTTATCTCTGTGTGAAAGCTGAGATACAGTTTTTATTAACTGGGTTGCTCACTATTACCTTTGCCTTTAAGCCAAAACATTTGACCTAGTAGTATTGAATCACAGCTGTGTCCAGAGTCTATCATACAACCATTGGCTCTGATTTTGAAAATATCCGTGAAGTGAAAATGGTACCTGTTTGTCTACATTGTGACTGTAAACCTTACATACAAGTAGCAGACAGTCTCTCCTAGTTGAGCCATGGTTGTTGTCTCACGTGGTCATGACTGCTCGGTTGATAATCTTGAAGCAAAAATAGATACTTTTGTTCCAGTTTTGTGAGTTGTCTATAAATATCCTTGTTATATAATGAAGCTTATGTCCGTAGACTAACTCAGTCATACACTAATCTACTCATAACTATGTTATGCTCATAGACTAACTCACATACAAGATAATATGCTTCATTGTTGCTGTTTAGTCACTCAGTTGCGTCCAATTCTTTGAGACCTCCTGGACTGTGGCCCGCCAGACTCCTCTGTCCATGGGATTTCCCAGTCAAGAATATTGGAGTGTGTTGCCATTTCCTTCTCCAGGGAATATGCTTCATGGAGAGCTATAAATGTTCTAAGTTGTAGCTTTATGATTGCCTTTCTCTGTATAACATTAGCTTTTAATTTTGAAGACTTTGTTTAATGATATGCCTAATAAGACTTGGGGATTGCATGTCTCTCTGTGTGTGATTGATTGATTTGGCTTTACCTTTGCCTTTTTTATCTGATTGGTTCAACCAGGTGAATGGTGGTTCCTGATAGGTCATATCGCCCACTACAGTTAGCTTAAATGTGGAGCTAACTTAATGTTTTAAAATCAAAATGGTGATAATAAAGCTTTTAAGGGTGCTTGTTTGTTAAATTGATAGTTATAGTCAGATAGCTTAGTTAATAGTTACAGAAGAAGTAGTAATAAAGAATAGGTAATAGTTAAGTAATTGATTAGGAAGCATTGATGAGTGTACCACCCAGTTTGACCTGTGGAATTTTCATTATCATTTTCCTCACAAAATGTTCTATATTTAGCCTATCAGTATTCTGTTCTGAGCCCAGAATAGCATAAGTTGTTACAGCATACTGATATTCCTCAAGGGCATTGGTTCATTCAATGAACAGTTATTAAACACTGGTTATTTAAGATTTATTTGAAGGATCTTCTTATACTTTTTTCTTTTGATTTTGCTCAAACACGAATCTGAAATTTAACCAATGTAGCATTCTTTTTATTCCCCATGTCTCTTTTCTTCATATAATATATACTGAAATGGCAGAAAGTTTATCTTTCTTAACGTGTATACTGCTGTCCTTAAAATTTGTCTCCTAAAATGTGAAACATCTGTTGTTTCCTGCTAGGATGACATCTGTTCCTGTAATGTTCTACAGCCACTGATGAGAAATTACTTTATTTCCCCTTTGCTGCAAAAGCAGTGAGATTTTTGAGTCTAGCCAAGCAGATTCTGGTTGGAGGGACACAGAGAAGTACTGCTTCAGCCCTAAAAACAAAGAATGAGTGTTTTAGGCTGGAAGTAATCTTGGGGCAGACCACCTCATCTGACTCAATTACATTATTGTGCAGGCATCTGCCCCAGGGTCATTTAACTGGGAATCAGATTGATACAGAGGACCTCTGTTTGTGTGAAGAAATAAAATGAATGAATATAAATTTGCATACTGAGTTCAATAGTTGAATGTTTCAACCAACACACTCTCTCTTTTTTTATTAATCAGAATCCTGATGTCGGCTTGAAGCCTGTGTGGTACAGCTCTAAGGTTTTCATCGAAGGTGCTGATGCAGAGACATTGTCAGAGGGTGAGATGGTTACATTTATAAACTGGGGCAACATCAACATTACTAAAATACACAAGTAAGAACTTTTTGTTTGTTTTCAAATAAATATGGGAGAGAAGTGTGTGATGTTTATCGATTTATTGACGATTACCTAATTCAGGCCCATTCATGAAGCTGGCTATCAAATCTCCCCATGCAAAAAAAAAAAAAAAATCTCCCCATGCATAGATGCTGCAAATTCTGGACACATTAAGTTGTTTTCCCCGTATATGTTTCAGTATATTTATAGAGTATCAGGGTACCTTTTGCTTGTGATGTTGGAAATGACTACTGTGCTTAGTCACTCAGTCTTGTCCAGTTCTTTGCAACCCTGTAGACTGTAGCCTGCCAGGCTTCTCTGTCCATGGGGATTCTCCAGGCAAGAATACTGGAGTGGGTTGCCATGCCCTCCTCCAGGGGATCTTACCAACCCAGGGATCAAACCCCAGGTCTCCTGAATTGCAGGCAGATTCTTTACCATCTGAGCCACCAGGGAAGCCTGAAAATGACTACATGTAGATATAGAAAATAGTTCTACTATTTAGGGCCCCCCTTTTATTATCTAATTCTCAGTATACAATTGCATGATAGGAGAGATCCTTGGGACAGAATTTGTATATATAGCATTCTTTATCCTAAAATCTACTTTAAATTTAATTAGCTTGCCAGTTATTATAGTGGGACATAGTATGTTAATATTAATTTAGTAGACTCTGAAATCTCAGTTGTCCCTTCATTACATATATTTCGAGTAATTGCTGAATGTTTTGAAAACAGTATTTTGGCTTTTTTAATGCTTTACTTCAGGTGACTTTAAGATTCATAAACATGTTCATGTTCTTTATTGGATGTTTGTGGGTCTGGCATATACTACTGTCTTGATAGCAGGGGTTATACTTTATTCATCTCTTAACTAGTTCATGTCTGGTACCTACCAGAAACTCAAAAAGTGTTTGATTGAAATTTTTCCAAAGAAAATTCCTTATTTATTACAGGCATAGAACAAAATAATGCACTTATGACAGTGAAGATTTGTTTTCTGAAACTGCTTTTCAATCTTATTTTTAGAAATGCAGAAGGCAAAATTGTATCTCTTGATGCAAAATTGAATTTAGAGAACAAAGATTACAAGAAAACCACTAAGATTACTTGGCTTGCAGAGACCGAACATGCTCTTCCTGTCCCAGCAATCTGTGTTACTTATG
This sequence comes from Cervus elaphus, assembly GCF_910594005.1. Classification (NCBI taxonomy): domain Eukaryota; kingdom Metazoa; phylum Chordata; class Mammalia; order Artiodactyla; family Cervidae; genus Cervus; species Cervus elaphus. The sequence goes on along the minus strand of NC_057828.1, from coordinate 25,657,175 downwards.
AGCACTTGATCACGAAGCCCGTGCTGGGAAAAGATGAGGACTTTAAGCAGTATGTCAACAAAAACAGTAAGGTAGCCTAAAAGAAACCCTATTTCATCTCCCTCTATGTTAACTTTTCTTTAGAATTAAAAAAAAAAAAATTATTTATTTTTGGCTGTCCTTGGTCTTCATTGCTGTGAGGGCTTTTCTCTAGTTGCAGTGAGTGTGAGCCGGGGCTGCTCTCTAGTCACGGAGCATGGGCTTCTCACTGTGGCGGCTTCTCTTGTTGTGGGGCATGGGCCCTGGGCACACAGGCTTCAGTAGTTGTGCCACGTGGCCTCAGCAGCTGCGGCTCCCAGGCTCTAGACTCAGCAGTTGGGTACGTGGGCTTAGTTGCTCCCGGGCATGTGTAATCTTCTGGACCAAGAATTGCTCTTGTGTCTCCAGCATTGGCAGGCAGGTTCTTACCCACTGTACCACCAGGAAAAAGCCCAATGCTCTCATAATTTTAAGACAGTGTATTTTGGCCTATTATCATCTTTACAGCATGAAGAACTAATGCTGGGGGATCCCTGCCTTAAGGATTTGAAAAAAGGAGACATTATACAACTCCAGAGAAGAGGCTTCTTCATATGTGATCAACCTTATGAACCCGTTAGGTAAATCAATGTAACCAGACATTTAAATGAAAATGCTTTAAGTTCTTAGAGTAAATAATATTTCAGAAGTTTAAATGCCACTAAAATAATGTAACGGACATTATTCTCTGTTCCTGTTTCATTTGTTACTCTGTATTTATTTTTTCAGACTTTATTGTAACAAGTGTTAACATTGAAATAGTGTAATATTAACAACTTTTACTTCTAAAACTGAACCATTTTATAATACATCTTTGTGTGGTCCAAATAAAAAGAAAAAATTTCAGTGTTATCTTTGGATTAAATTACAACTTAACTACCTTTTCTTTATTGTATATTTTGATCAGGTATATTGTAGAATATAAATAGTGCAACAGGGCACAGAGGAGTGGGAGACTGGAAAATGATAAAGAGTACATTTTCTTTTTAGGGTGATGTAAATGTTTTAAAATTAGATAGTAGTGATGGTTGTACTTATGTAGCCATTGAATTGTATATTTTCAAAGGGTGGATTTTCTGGTATGTGAATTATATCTCAGTAAGTCCATATTAAAATATACTGAAGAGATATATAGGATTTTATTGTTACCAAATTCTCTTATTTTTACTCTGTGGCCTTTACTACAAAATTTGAATTTTTTTTTCTCTTTGCATGTGAATGGTCCTAGGGGTGGTGGATTCTGCTAATTACTGTACCCTTTAGAATTGAGAAATTATAATAAAATAAATGTTTTATAGAAATTCTTCTGTTTATAAGCATATTAGTTGTGGTATGTGGATGCATCTCCTTTAAATAAAGAGTGAGACATAAATATCCACTAATGCCATTTCTGGTGGCCAAAGTAGATATACCTTTGTCCTGGACTTATTTAGCAGGTTTATATCCATGAAAATTCATAAATTGAAAGTTTATGATTAGCACTGTCAATTTTTATTTATATATTTGTTTTTAAACTACTCTGAAGAAACTCTGATGTGAATAAGAGAATAGACTGTTTACTTACACTTTGCAAAGCATTAACAGTGCCATTGAATTAATCCAGCAATGCAGTTGCTGTTAAGATAAAGTTTTTTGTCCCTTCATTTTCTTTTTAGTCCATATAGTTGCATAGAAGCCCCATGCATTCTAATATACATTCCTGATGGACATACGAAGGAAATGCCAACATCTGGGTCAAAGGAAAAGACCAAAGTAGAAACAACAAAGAATGAGGCAAGTAATTGACTTCTGTGGATATGTCTCTAATCAGTGATCTTTCTGTCCTGGGATTTAGACTTTATTTTTCTTTTTCTTTGCTTTTAAATAAAGTGTTTATATATATATATATAAATATAGAAAAGTATGCAAATTGTAAATGTTAACCGTTTAAAAAAGTAAAAGCCTTAAGTGTTAACAACTAATTCAGGGTTATACTGCTAGTATGTTGCTACTAGCAGTGGTTTATTCTCAGATTTGGTAGGTGTGTTATAATTTCTTAGGCTTCCCTGATACCTCAGTTGGTAAAGAATCTGCCTGCAATGCAGGAGACCCCAGTTTGATTCCTGGGTTGAGCAGATCTGCTGGAGAAGGGATGCGCTACCCACTCCAGTATTCTTGGGCTTCCCTTGTGGCTCAGCTGGTAAAGAATCAGCCTACAGTGCAGGAGACTTGGGTTCAATCCCTGGGTTGGGAGGATCCCTTGGAGAAGGGAATGGCTACCCACTCCAGTATTCTGGCCTGGAGAATTCCATGGGCTGTGTAGTCCATGGGGTTGCAAATACTCAGACACAACTGGGTGACTTTTGCTTTCACTTTCTCATTTCTTTAAATAGTCTCCTAATGGTAACGATTCAGGTTCAGGTTTTTACTCTGAGAAAAGGGCATCATGAATGTCTGTGTACCTCTGCCTTTGTTTATTATTGTTACTTTTTATTAGGATACTTTTTTTTTTTAAAGGAATGAGATTGTTCATTTGAACTTTAAGAAAAAAAATTTTTGACTGCATCACGTGGCTTGCAGGATCTAAGTTCCCTGATCAGGGATTGAGTTTAAGTCCCCTGCAGTGGAAGCACAAGAGTCCTAACCACTGGACCCCCAGGGAATTCCCTAAACTTTTTAAAGAGATTAGCATTTAAAAATTTTGTGTTTAGCTTAAAATATTATAAAATAGTTTGATAAAATTTTGTGTAAAGATATTTAACACAAATTAATATTTTTATTTTTGGTTTTCTGTGTCTGTAGGCATCTACACCTCTTAAGACAAGATCGGCTCCTTCTCTGAGTACTTGTGCTACGTCTGAGGACTCCTTGGTCCTTTACAACAGAGTCGCTGCCCAAGGGGATGTGGTTCGTGAATTAAAAGCCAAGAAAGCCACAAAGGAAGATATAGATGCAGCTGTAAAACAGCTTTTGGCTTTGAAGGCTGAATATAAGGAGAAAACTGGCCAGGAATATAAGCCTGGAAATCCTCCTGCTGCAGTAGGACAGAATGTTTCTTCTAAATCATCATCAAATATTCTGGAAAGTAAATCTCTGTATGATGAAGTTGCTGCCCAAGGAGAAGTGGTTCGTAAACTGAAAGCCGAGAAAGCCCCTAAGGTCAGTATCCTGGAAGGAGTTTAGACACGTCAGTACCCTTATGAGGTCCAGCAATCTGGCCAGTCCCATTTTCTCATAAGATGTATTGTGTATAGACTGTCCGATTCAATATTTTGGTGTAATAGTCAACGTTTACTGATGCATGCCTGTGCCAGGCTCTGGAAATATTGATGAGACACACCTGACCATCTAGAGGGGGGGCGGGGCTGAGGAAGAACTGTACACAGACTGTGATCCTGGGTGGTATGTGTAAATTGCTCTTAGAAGAGTCTGTGGCTGTAAGTGGCAGGGAAGGAAGAAACAGTCAGAAAGAATATCGAAACCAGTCCTGAAGTAGAAGCAGCCCTTTAAGGTGAATGACTTTCAGAGGAGGTACTCCTAAGTCTAGGTCTGTGGTTCTCAAGCTTTATTGTACATCAGAATGACTGGAAGCTCACTCAAACACAGGTTGCTGGGCTCTGCCTGTTGAGTGTCAGCTCCAGTAAGTCCAGTGTGCAGAGGTTATGCATTTGTAAAAAGTTGTTCAGGTGATACTGATGCTGCTGTCCTGGGACTGGATATAGAAGATAGCACAAGCAAAAGTTCAGGGTGCATGCAGGGAATAAGGAATTGTCGGTGACTATTTCAGATTTTTTGTAGGGGAGCCCTCAAGTGATACCACATTTTGACTGAAGTGTACATTTCATTGGGCTTCCATGGTGGCTTAGTAGTTAAGAATCCACCTGCCAATGCAGGAGACATGAGTTCGATCCCAAGGTCAGGAAGATCCTCTGGAGAAGGAAATGGCAACCCACTCCAGTATTCTTGCCTGGAGAATCCCATGGACAGGGACCTCGCAGGCTAAAGTCTGCACGTGGAAAAGAGTTAGACACCACTGAGTGACTAAACAGCAATACATTTCATTTTATTTCAATGATATCTTTAGGCAAGACGTTTAGCCAAGTGGGTGGTAGCACTGATTTTGGAACAGGATTGCTTTCTCAATATAAGAGACAAAGGAATGGCATCTGTGATAGAGAAAAATCATGTTTAACAATCAGGATATATAGTTCTATACTCAGAAAGTAATGAGATCTAAAACATGATCAATTTAATAATGCTGTAACTGGATAAGCTACCAAAAACTGTAGATCTGGGCTGTGGCATGAACATGGAGAGATGTGATGAACCACCGGGCCTGACTTACGTGACTGGAGGAGATTTGTTCTAAAGTGTTCCTGGGGATCTGTTGTCTCATCAGCGTCCTGGGCTTGGGTTGGAGAATGAGTGATTGGAGGTTGTAAATTCCTCACATCGTTAACAAGTTTTTCTGCCTCTGACTGGAGACCCTGTACCCTAGGAGTCTTTCTGTGGACCGTTGCCTTCTGGTGAGGAGAGAAAATGCTTTTGGGAGATCTTGGGGCTTTGACCAGCAGTTATTACTGATATTTTCCTGTCTTTCTCACTGTGAAGTGTGAGAAAGCTTTTCCCTTTAATTAGCCTGTTGAAGCTCTGCAGAGCTGTGATGCTCTGAAACAGCTTTGCTTCAAGGAGTAAAGGCTGCTAGGTGTATGGTTGGAGATATAAATCCTTGGTATTAAAAAAAAAATTCTTGCTATTTCCTGTCCTGTGGTGAGGTTAGGAGCATTTTGTACTCTTTGTATATCTCATTTACTAAGCACGGTCCCCTTTCTAGATGTAAGTTGAGGGGAAGGGCTTTGATCTTTAAACTCCTTCATTCTTAGTAGAATACATTGATATCCTGGGCTGATTTTTAGTCAGCTGCTTGTGTATGGGGTAGTAACAACAGCAGCAAGTATATTGAGTTAGCCAAAGTGGGCCATACCCTCCGAATGAACTTTTTGGCCAACTCAGTACTTAGCGTCACAGCCGACTGTGTCTCCCATCTTGTTGGGTTAGTGGACTACATCCATTGAACAGCTCTTTATGAAAAGTCAGCCTGTGGGGCAAAAAAACACCTAAGTCTCTTTGGAAATTGGGGAGGTACTTTGACTACATATTTTTCGATAATGGTAAGTGTGGTACTGCTTCTTCACTGTAGTTTAGTCTGCATTTATTGAATGCCTACAGTGTACCGTATCTATTTCAAAATGTTACTTTTATATATATATATTTTCCGCTAAATGCTGAAAGTAGTCAATTGCTCTTTTTCCTAGCAACTCAGTTACTGGGAATGGAAATGTTGTATAGACTTCATCTGGCACAGCGCAGTCTGCATGGATGCTATTTTTGCCTTTAGTCCTCACAACAACCTTGTCCAATAATATTGAAATAATGCTCCTTTTTTTATTTGTTGTTTTAGTAACCAATGAGAAACTGCTTCCTGCAGTGACTGTGAATATAAAAGTAACTTTGTGAAGTTTGCAAAGCCTAGATTCCAAGTTATTTCCAGTTAGAGGCTTCTACGCACCAGAGGGGGGTCATGGTTTTACTAGTTTGTTACTATTTATTAAGCAAGCCTGTGCTGGTTTTACATTGATTTGTCTAAGCCTCTTAATCATTCCACTTCCCACAGAAGTAGTTTTTTAACCATGTCGTGTTACCACTAAAGTAAGGAATGTAGTCAGCTGAGGTTTTACAGTTACAGGTTTCCATGAGAGTTTCTTTCTCTGTTTCTCCCACCCCCTTTTCTGCTTCACGACCAGATTGGTGATTGTGTAGAAGAACCTTTAGGCATGGAGGCAGAATATTAGCATAACGTGGGCAAAGAATAGACACCTTCACGTTCACCCTCGGTGCCCCTTCCCGTCCACCCTGTGCTCCTCTTTGCTCTTCTTCCTGCCCAGTAGGCGTCTGTGTTAAAGTGGTGGGTTGAGCAGATAGCGTGAGAGGTGAAATTCACGAATACACCCAAGATTTCATAGCTCTGACTGCTGAGTTACTTTAATAGTTAAGGTCACTTTTCACATTTTACATTTTAACTTTTAAAAGTTTTAAAGCTGCAGGTCCAAAAAATAAAGTTTTGATTTTGAACAGATATCTCTGGTCTGAAATCTGAGTGAAATGTTTTGAACATTAAATAACATCTTATGGAAAAATTTGAACAAATCTTTTGGCCAACCCAATATTTTTTGAAATGGGAGTCAGGAACTGGTAAATCAAAGTTTTTATGAAATACTTGTGACACTTGAGGACAGGGCTTGCCAAACTGACCTACACCTGTGTTTTGTGAGTGAAATGTCACTGGAACATAACCACACTGACTAGTTTACATATTTTGTCTGCAGCCGTTTTTGTGCTATAATTCCAGATTTGAAGAGTTGCAACAGATTTGCAAAGCCTAAAATATTTACTGTCTGGCCCATGCCCTTTACTTGAAAAAGTTTTCTGATCTGTGCCTTAGAAGTTTTCAGAACCTTTATAGTTGAGCATTTTTAAAACTGGAGTAATAAATGGCAGCAAAATCAGATGATTACTACATTAAATATAAATAATGATTCATAGGACTTCTGTGACAGTCCAGTGGTTAAAAGACTTGACCTTCTAGTGCGGGGTTTGTGGGTTTGATCCCCAGTCGGGGAACTAAGATCTCATATGCTTCGGGGTTAAAAAAAACAGAGCATAAAAAACAGAAGCAAATTGTAACAGATTCAATAAAGGCCTAAAAAATGGTTCTCATAAAAAAAAATTCTTAAAAGTAATTCATAATTGTCTGGTCTTGTCAAACCTCGCCTATGTGGTGGAGGTGCTGGCCACCTTTCACTTCTGCAGTTGCAGCATTTTGATTCACAGTACCTTGTATTTATTTATTTATTTTTAGTGTCTTGTATTTAGAAAGTATTTTTTAAACCTTTTTTCCCACTGATCATTGAGGTGCTAAGGCCACTTTGAAAGGTTCTGTTCTTGCTAATTTTTGTTGTTGTTCTTACTATTTTAAAATTGGTTAGCTTTTTATTAAAGTTCCCCCCTTTTCCCATGGGGGAATGTTTCCATCTAGTGGCTGCTGCAAAAACATTTTGTGTACTTCTCATATGTTCCAGCCAGCTGTGTTCTCATCCACTTTGTCCATTTTCAGTCATATTTTAACATCCTACTCTCAGGGTCATTTTTACTTCCTCAAATTCCCATCTTAAACCTTTACTGAAGATTTTTCAGTATGCTGTTTTCATTCTCATTTATTCCCACCAGCAGTTATTTATTGAAAACTTTTTTTTGTCTGTATTGGCACATTAGGTAAGTTTAGAGCAGTCTTTGTTCATTAAAGACTTAAAATCTATTAACAAGTGCTTATTACATTCTGCTGTTGTGTAGTCGTGTACTGAGTAGTATCATTCAAGTTTGCTTTGTAAATGTCTTTTAATGCAGAAAACTAAAATATTAAATTATTTTTTTCTCATTCTGTGAGACATACTCAAGTAACAATCATGGATCTCTTTTAAAAAAGCAGTTTTTGTGGCATGTTAGCAGGATTAAAATTGCCTTTTAAATTTAGATCCCTGTCTCCTATTTTCTGTAATGTGATGTGCACTGTAGTGCTTAAGGTCAAGACTCTGGAACAGCAGTCCCCAACCTTTTTGGCACCCGGGACTGGTTTCATGGAAGACAATTTTTCCATGAACTAGGGGGTCAAGGGGATGGTTTCAGGATGATTCAAGCACATTACTTTATTACATCAGTTCCACCTCAAATCATCAGGCATTAGATTCTGGAGTTTCGGGATCCCTGTGTCTAGAATAAACCCTAGATTAAAATTCTCACTCTACCATTTATTGTGTAACTTTGGGTATGGTCCCTCATCTTTCTAATAAGCTTTTTTTTTTTTCCATAAAATGGATAAGGATTGTTTGGAGAATTAATAAGATGGTCCATGAAAAGTGCTTAGCATCGTTATCTGGCACAGAGTAAATAGGCCATAAAATGATGGTGACTTATGTTTTATGCTACTAATTCTGTATCTCTTAAGAATCTTTGGTTACCTTCTAAATCATCAGAAAAGACTGCATAGCAAGTAGTATGATTTCACCCTGTTTTGAAAGATAACCTGAATAGATTGTTTAGATATCTAGAATGTTCCATTTCCCAATTGGAGAGGATCTAGGTATATATAATTTTGCTCTTATAGAATATTTCATTCAGTAATGAAGTGGTTTACCCATCCTGATTTTCTCCTTTGCCACACAAGGGTTTTTTCCTTTGTGAAATGTGTGCCATCTGACTTCAAACTGTAGTCACCTGCGTAAAGTGTAAAATGGAACTTCTGTCAAAGAGGTTTCTTTTTGTAGAAATGGTTGCACGGAAGTCCCTTAACTTTTTGTCTATATTCTTTCATTTAGCTGATGGAAGATTCTTTTTTTCTCGATTCTTGTGTGTCTCATTAACTCTGTCTTTTTTCTTAGGACAGGTAGACTTTGCTTTGAAAACACTTTCAGTTCTAAGGATAGTATAAACAAGAGACAGGTCAGAAATACAAATCAGACAACCTACTCTTTGCATTTTCTCCTTTTATCTTCCTCTGTGATGCCTGGTGCTGTAACAGGCAGCAAAATTTTACTATAAATAGCTGGACAAGGAAATGTCATTTGCTATTTTGTTGATGCAAATTCTTTGAAGATATATGGGTTCTTCCTGCATCCCTTTGACCCCATCTTAGCATTCTTTCTGTTTCTCTAGGGTTCTTCTTAGCTATTTGGAGCATTGTTAGAATATAGCAGTAAAACTTGCATAAGCTAGTTGGGAGGCATTTTCCTTTATTTTGATTGATACTTCGCCTTTCCATTGTAGAGTATACAGTATAAGTATGTAGTATAGTCTGTGGTTAGGTGGTGTCTCTATTCAGGTGAGGTGTCCAGCTTGGCCTGTGTTGATGTCCTCTGCTGAAGTCATAAGAATCTTTATTTTGGCTGAGTGTTTCATTCTTTTTCATCATAATTAAGTTGAAGTATCAGAGGCTGATATATATATGAAGTGAGTATCTAAAACCTCAACATACACTTTCTATTTCATTGTAAATTTTTAAGAGTGATGTAGTTATTCTTTAGGTGAGCTCATACTGTGTGTTTTTTCTAATGGTATATTTTGTGTCTGTTTAATGGGCTGAAGAAAATAAGAATTTGTACAGTTAAATTCTGATTTTGTAAATTCTGACTCCACTATTTACAGTCCCAGGACTTGGAAACTGACAGTTTGCTTGGATGTTCTATACTTTGTCTATTTACATATATGAAGTAAAAAGTTACAGTATTAAACATGTATGTACATTTATGCTTATTTTTATGATTTGTATATAGATTTATGTTACTTATATTTTTAACTTTTCTTTAGCTTTGATGTGTTATTTTAGGCTGATTACTTGACTCCTTTGTGCTTGAGTTTCTTCAACATGACTATTTACAGGGATATTTTGGCAGTAATTAATGATTTTTAATACTAATTGAAATTTTCAGAAATTTCAGAAAGCATTAAATATTCATCTTTTTTTCCTCTTTTCTCACAGGCTAAAGTAAATGAAGCTGTAGAATGCTTACTGTCCCTAAAAGCTCAGTATAAAGAAAAAACTGGGAAGGAGTATGTGCCTGGTCAGCCCCCATCATCTCAAAGTTCAGATTCAAGTCCACCCAGAAGCTCTGAGCCTAGTGGTCCAGAAACACCAGAAGCCAAACTACTTTTTGACAAAGTAGCTTCTCAAGGAGAAGTAGTTCGAAAACTTAAAGCTGAAAAAGCTTCTAAGGTTGGTTTGGTATTAACGTTTGTGTGTTTTGTTTTGTACATTACAGGCTACTTTCTTTGTCTAGAACGCTTTCTGCTCATCAAATTCGGTTAACCTCTACTCTTACTGTCAGTTCTCAACTTTTTTATCTTACCTTTTAGGGAGTCGTTTCTTGATCCTTTTCCCTCCAACTAGGGTTGACTGGACGTGCTCGTGGAACTCTGCTGTTCTCTGACATAATACTTCAGTTCAGTTCAGTCGCTCAGTTGTGTCTGATTCTTTGCGACCCCATTGACTACAGCACATCAGGCTTCCCTGTCCATCACTAACTCCCGGAGCCTGCTCAAACTCATGTCCATCGTGTCGGTGATGCCATCCAATATCTCATCCTCCGTCGTCCCCTTCTTTTCCCACCTTCAATCTTTCCTAGCATCAGGGTCTTTTCCAGTGAGTCGGTTCTTTGCATCATGTGGCTAAAGGATTGGAGTTTCAGCTTCAGCATCAGTCCTTCCAGTGAATATTCAGGACTGATTTCCTTTAGGATGGACTGGTTTGATCTCCTTGCTGTCCAAGGGACTCTCAAGAGTCTTCTCCAACACCATAGTTCAAAAGCATCAATTCTTCGGCACTCAACTTTCTTTCTAATCCAGCTCTCACATCCATACAATGACTACTGGAAAAACCGTCTAGCTTTGACTAGATGGACCTTTGTTGGTAAAGTGCTGCCTCTGCTTTTTAATATGCTGTCTAGGTTCAGTTCAGTCTCTCAGTCGTGTCCAACTCTTTAAGACTCTATGGACTGCAGCACACCAGGCCTCCCTGTCCATCACCAACTCCTGGAGTTGACCCAAACTCATATCCATTGAGTCAGTGATGGCATCCAACCATCTCATCCTCTGTCGTCCCCTTCTCCTCCTACCCTCAGTCTTTCCCAGCATCAGGGTCTTTTCCAGTGAGTCAGCTCTTCACATCAGTTGGCCAAAATATTGGAGTTTCAGCTTCAGCATCGGTCCTTCCAAGGAACACCAGGACTGATCTCCTTTAGAATGGACTAGTTGGATCTCCTTGTAGTTCAAGGGACTCTAAAGAGTCTTCTCTAACACCACAGTTCAAAAGCATCAATTCTTCTGGTGCTCAGCTTTCTTTATAGTCCAACTCTCACATCCATACACGAGTACTGGAAAAACCGTAGCCTTGACTAGAGGGACCTTTGCTGACAAAGTTGCGTCTCTTCTTCTTAAAATGCTGTCTAGGTTGGTCATAGCTTTTCTTCCAAGGAGCAAGTGTTTTTTAATTTCATGGCTGCAGTCACCATTTGCAGTGACTTTGGAGCCCCCCAAAATAAAGTCTCTCACTGTTTCCACTGTTTCCCCATCTATTTGCCATGAAGTGATGGGACTAGATGCCATGATCTTAGTTTTCTGAATGTTGAGCTTTAAGCCAACTTTTTCCACTCTCCTCTTTCACTTTCATCAAGAGGTTCTTTAGTTCCTCTTCACTTTCTGCCGTAAGGGTGGTGTCATCTGCGTATCTGAGGTTATTGCTGTTTCTCCCGGCAGTCTTGATTCCAGCTTGTACTTCATCCAGTCTGGCATTTCGCATGATGTACTCTGCTTATAAGTTAAATAAGCAGGGTGACAGTGTGCAGCCTTGATGTACTCCTTTCCCGATTTGGAACCAGTCTGTTGTTCCATTTCTATTTCTAACTTTAGCTTCTTGACCTGCATACAGGTTTCTCAGGAGGCAGGTCAGGTGGTTTGGTATTCCCATCTCTTTAAGAATTTTCCATAGTTGGTTATGATCCACACAGTCAAAGGCTTTGTCATAGTCAATAAAGCAAAAGTAGATGTTTTTCTGGAACTCTTTTGTTTTTTTGAGGATCCAGTGGATGTTGGCAATTTGATCTCTGGTTCCTCTGCCTTTTCAAAATCCAGCTTGAACATATGGAACTTCATGGTTCACATACTGTTGAAGCCTAATTTGGAGAATTTTGAGCATTACTTTGCTAGTGTTGGAGATGAATGCAATTGTCCGGTAGTTTGAACATTCTTTGGGATTGGAATGAAAACTGATCATTTCCAGTCCTGTGGCCACTGCTCAGTTTTCCAGATTTGTTGGCATATTGAGTGCAGCACTTCCACAGCATCATCTTTTAGGATTTGAAATAGCTCAACTGGAATTCCATCACCTCCACTAGCTTTGTTCAGAGTGATGCTTCCTAAGGTCCACTTGACTTCGCATTCCAGAATATCTGGCTCTAGGTGAGTGATCGTACCATTGTGATTATCTGGGTCATGAAGATCTTTTTTGTATAGTTCTTCTGTGTATTCTTGCCACCTCTTCTTAATATCTTCTGCTTCTGTTAGGTCCATACCATTTCTGTCCTTTATCGAACCCATCTTTGCGTGAAATGTTCCCTTGGTATCTCTAATTTTCTTGAAGAGATCTCTAGTCTTTCCCATTCTATTGTTTTCCTCTATTTCTTTGCATTGATTGCTGAGGAAGCCTTTCTTATCTCTCCTAGCTATTCTTTGGAACTCTGCGTTCAAATGGGTATATTTTTCCTTTTCTGCTTTGTCGTTAGCTTCTCTTCTTTTCTCAGCTATTTGTAAGGCCTTGTCAGACAACCATTTTGCCTTTTTGCATTTCTTTTTCTTGGGAATGATCTTGATCACTGCCTTCTGTACAATGTCACGAGCCTTCGTCCATAGTCTTTAGGCACTCTCTCAGATCTAATCCCTTGAATCTATTTGTCACTTCCACTGTATAATCATAAGGGATTTTATTTAGGTCATACCTAAATGGTCTAGTGGTGGTTCCCTACTTTCTTCAATTTAAGTCTGAATTTGGCTGTAAGGAGTTTGTGATCTGAGCCACAGTCATTTCCTGGTCTTGCTTTTGCTGACTGTATAGAATCTCTCCATCTTTGGCTGCAAAGAATATAATCAGTCTGATTTCAGTATTGACCATCTGGTGATGTCCATGTGTAGAGTTTTCTCTTGTGTTGTTGGAAGAGGGTATTTGCTATGACCAGTGTGTTCTCTTGGCAAAACTGTGTTAGCCCTTGACCTGCTTCATTTTGTTCCAAGGCCACATTAGCCTGTTATTCCAGGTAGCTCTTGACTTCCTACTTTTGCATTCTAGTCCTGTATAATGAAGAGGACATCTTTTTTGGGTGTTAGTTCTAGAAAGTCTTACAGGTCTTCATAGAACTGTTCAACCTCAGCTACTTCAGCGTTACTGGTCGAGGCATAGACTTGGATTTCTTTGATATTGATTGGTTTGCCTTGGAAATGAACAGAGATCCTTCTGTCATTTTTGAGACTGCATCCAAGTACTGCATTTTGTACCCTTTTGTTGACTATGATGGCTACTCCATTTCTTCTAAAGGATTCTTGCCCACAGTAGTAGATATAATTGTCACCTGAGTTAAATTCACCCATTCCAGTCCATTTTAGTTCACTGATTCCTAAAGTGTCCATGTTCACTCTTCCCATCTCCTGTTTGACCACTTCCAATTTACCTTGATTCACGGACCTAACATTCCAAGTTCCTTTGCAGTATTGGACTTCACTTTCATCACCCATCACATCCACAACTTAAATACTCTATATTTTAATTATTGTCTCTCTCGGCTGTAAGACTGGAGACCTGTATCTATCAGTGCCTGGCACAGTGGAGACCCTTGATGCGCACTCTTTGTGTGACTCATGCTCCTAGAGCTCTGTCAGTCTCAGATGGCAACTTTTACTTTGAACTTTTGGTGTAGTTTGTGCTCGTCGTTTTATACTATAGGAGGAGGATTTTTTGGTACAAATTCACATGAGTGGAAAACAGTCGTTACAGGTTTTAAAGTTTAACCAGTAATATAGAAGCTTGATTACTGTCATTTTTATAATTGTGAAATGTTCAACTTAAGTCATTTAAAGACTCTTATTAAATTGCAGAATACATTTTATATCTAGTGCTTTCCAGTAGAACTTTCTGAGATGATAGAAATGTCCTCTAACAATTCTGTCCAGTACCCTAGTCACTAGCCTCTGCAACTGTTGAGCAGTTGAAATGGGGCTGTTGTGACTGAGGAACTGAATTTTTTTTTT